>NC_142677.1:22616637-22791637 GCF_964200805.1 Pocillopora damicornis
GGGTTCAGACACGAAGACGGACATGTACCAATCCCCACCCTCTGGCAATGGGCCAACACGTCTTGAGCAAAAATTTAGACCCGCTAAGAATCGAAAGAGTTGATGTGAGACGTAGTAGAGTTATGGTCAGCCTTTCTTCTTAACGTTTGGGCTTCTTTCAATTGCAATCTTTTAGCATGTCAGGATTTCAACGTCTATTACTGTCGGATTAAGGTTAAATGGCCGGGCTGCGGTAATTATTTTGTGAGAGGTAAGCAGTGTGACTTTTATTCGAGTCATCCATCTTATTAAGGATCAATTGCTTATTGCAGTTTATAAGTAGCCTGGCCAAGAAGAAGCATATAGCTTCTTGACGAAAAAATCCATATCGAACATCACTGTCATCGAATTTAAAGCTATAAAGCTCTTCGTGCGTTTCAGGTGCGAGAGAAAAGGCTGGGTGCGGTTGCTTAAACCACTGCAATTTATTAAGGCGTTAATACTTCACCATGTTTAAGATAAAGCCTGCTCCAGTGTTATAACTTTACGTCAAGTGCCAACAGCGAAAGGCTTCAGTCGCATTCATTTCCTGCTGAAATCTCACTGACTTACATAAAAGTCAAATCTTATTTCTTGCATATTACCAGAAAAGCACTCGCCTCGGACATGGGATCTGAACCCGGCTGGTAAAAAAAGACTAACGTTAAGTCGTCAGAGATGTTGGAAATTGTAAATTACGCTTGGACAGTTATTACTTAACAGACGAGTGTAACAAGACGAGGTATACCTGCTCCCAAAAGAAATTCGTCGGGTGTTTAATGCTTTCCATACTTCGAACAGCCACACTGATGGAGATATTTCAATCAAGTTTACCTCGTTTGTCTTATCTAGCATCACTTCACTCGTCTTATTTGATGATGAACATGATCATTTTGTCTTATTTCAAAGATTGATCAGTTACTCAACCATTTATTTTTTCAGCCAAATGCAAGAAGAGTTGTGGCCTTTGCAGCGGAGGTTAATATTCTTTCCTCTCTTTTATAATCCTTGAGTTTTATGATATGCACTAAAGAGTAGAGATCGCCTTGCAATAACTGTGCTTTCAATCTCAGACAATTTATTGATATTTAAGTGTGGGAGAAGAATTTCTTTGCCTATCTTGTCGTCAATGTTCAACTCTCTTACTCTTCCTTAAATGCCACCTAGGGTTTAAAATCCCTGGGAATGACTGCCAACTAATTTCTCCTCAGAGTACCACCTCTGAATCAACATTGAAGTCGTTAGAATAAATGAGATGATCGATAACTGAAGAGGTTCTTGAACGTTTTACAGATCAAATTTTCCTTGTTCATACCATAAAAATAGAGTTGAGAAAAATGTGGAGAATATGCCTCCCGATGTTAGCGTGTTAAGGGTTAAACTATCACGGAAACGAAGAGGGATGTGAGCAGCTACACACCTAACTATGTTTCTGTGCGTTGTTCTTTTCAATTGGATACCGTGCTCAGATTGGGTAAAAGTTCTCATAGGCGCAAAAAAACCATTGTGTTATTCTTCCTTTCATTCAGGGAGTGGAGGCGGCGGTGGCTATGGTGGCCGCCCTGGCTGGGGACGTCGATAAAAACGTGGCACTAAGCTGAGGTGATTTTACAGTTTTTATTTAATCATACTTACCTTTAGCCAGTGAGGGGTTCTGCCGTCAGATCCCATCACATTCACTTTACAGAGGTGCAAATGGTAAAATCTACGATTGCCATTGATTCCCCGCATCTGGGGCTGGTCGCAGAATACAATTGTCAAACGATCAAGGAAGGTGTTTAATAACAGATTTCTTTTTCTACTTCTTACTGTTAATATACTTCTGCTTAAAATGTTAAAAAAAATCTACTGACTTTTAGTTACTGACTTTTTTAACTTTTAGGTTTCTGGTTTTCCAATAATTATTACGCCGGCTGAAAAAAGGAGAACGAATGGAATAGAAGATACGTCATGGCTCAGTATTGTAGGCAGGGATAGCAAATAAACACTGAAATTAAGAGTGTGCCGTCTGTAATCTCTGGATGCTCACCATTTAAGCTCTGGGACTGATTTTCCCCTGTATAAACTTATAGATAAAAATTAATCGGACATTCCAAACTTATTCGGCTTATTTTTGAATAACGTCAACAACCACTAAGTATTCGAAGTTTCAACTTTCGTGCCTCAACGCGCGTTTATCGTCACCTGATCAGTAATTTGTTCATTAATTAATATAAGACATGTTTTTAAAAAGGGCACATCCTTAAAAACCAAAACTTCTTAAAAGTATCACTTTCCTCAACTAAAAGTAACGTTCTTACGTTCTTAACAATCACTAAACTTCATAATTCAAAATTCCTTGAAATTGCCAACCCACCTAAGCTCTCCCTAAGATTTACATTTTCAAGTTTCCCCCTTTGAGACTCTTTGATATGGAACGGAGAAAACTCAGCCGGTTTAAATGAATGTAACTTACCTTTCAAGCTATAAAATAACAACCACAGGATAAGGTTCCAACGTTGCATAAGGGGCCCCGGTCACGGGGGAGAAATTTTCCTTAAGGTGCCTGTGGCGCTTCAGTTTTGAAAGGTTTTTTTTTTTTAAGTAAGTCAGAAACATGCATAGACACACAGACTTTGCGATTAAGGTAGAGCGCTATTTCGACTATTGCCAATCCATGGACGTCACTAGACTACTTAGAAAGTTTACTTCCTCCATTAAACCTCTCTCCGATTTTCAAACATTTCTTCAACGGGAATTTTGATTAAGAAGTGTTTCTTAGTGATCATCAAATTTCGTTCACACATTGTAAGAGAAGCTAGAAATCCTTGAGATTGATTGAGTATTGTAAAACCAAGATACTCCATAGTAGTCACTACAATAGCGAAAGAGTTATCATTTCAACTCAGAATCTTTATGAAAGATAAGTAAAAGTTAAGATAACTAAGTTAGATAAATACAAACAAAAATTGAATACGAACAAAGCCAAACGGAAAATTAATCATATTGATGACGTCTTATATCCAACTGCAAAAGCGAGTAACTTTGAAGTTGAAGAAAACTTCCTGACAGAGAAGTATGCCAAGCGTAACTTTAGGTAAACTGACTTGAAAAAGGTAATTAGAAACCGGCTTTATGAATAGGAGAACTGCGTACTTAGCTGCGGTATGAAAATTATGCAAAAAAAAGGTGCAATTGACAAAATAAATGAGAACAGACCTACAAAAAAAAACAAACAAACAAACGAAGAGGTATGAGAAATGAAAGAAAAAATAGATAAACACAAAATTAAAAAAAAAATAAATGGCAAGCGCTTTAGATCTAACAGCTACCATGGTCAGTGCATGAATAACTATGAATATGTAGACGACTTCAACCGCTTATAAGACACAAGAGACAAAGTCAGAAGCTCGTTGAATAACACTCATTTTTGCATAAAAACTGCTGCATGCTTCACACTTGAGATAAGTGAATGACAGAATGCCAAAGATTCAATCGCTTTAGAAGTCGATTATTAATTTTAAAATGTAAACGTTGCTTTTATGAAACTTTTGTTTGAGTCGCACAGGAAAGTGAAAAGTAAACGATTGCATTGTATCTTCTCCCCTTCACCCAGTGGAGAACAACAACCAAAACGTATAGCATTTGTCGGGGATTATGTGGTGTTGTTTGTTCTTAAATTACTGACCGACGTCGCGGCTTGAAAATGCTGTACCTACATAAATAAAATTAAAACTCACGAAACTTCACGAAAGGGTTACTGTGCCCATGGACAGAGATAGGAAAATCCGGGCCACGCTAAAAACAAGTCAGATTCAGCACTCGTCCTCGTGTGATATTTTCATCTACTATAGTAGTATTTTTCCTGAAAACATTTCCATGACGCTCTGGTAATAAATCTGATTATGTGAATTACATGTAGGGAACAAAACACGACGCTTAAATTTAGAAAACATATTTCGACAGAAGCGTCAAGTATCTAGAAAACGCATCGTGAAAACTCAGAGGAAATTTTTCTTTGGAAAGAGGGCATTTTACCGTTTGAATCGGCGACTTATGCCCAAAATAGCCACTTGTGTATTGGAACGTTTCGTTGAAGCCAGTAATTTTGAAAAAAGCATCTCGTGGGACGACAAACATCACGTATCTTGATCACGTTAAACTTGTGGTTTTGAAAAAATAAAATTAAACGCTTTTTCAAATCAATTGTATTTGTTTTTAGTCGCGGTTCATGCGAGCGGGAGACTTAATGTATAATTCTTCCAAACATTCAAACACATTCTTAGCTGACGACTACAAGTTTCTAGGAAATTTTGATCGTCCTCATTCAAAGCTAATTCCGTTTTGCCTGCATCACCTCGCA
This sequence comes from Pocillopora damicornis, assembly GCF_964200805.1. NCBI lineage: Eukaryota > Metazoa > Cnidaria > Anthozoa > Scleractinia > Pocilloporidae > Pocillopora > Pocillopora damicornis. Next base: position 22,620,998 of record NC_142677.1, read on the forward strand.
TTTTTTCACTTTTGTGCGGCAATTTTCAGCAGTTAGTTTCAACGTCGCAGGTCTTAATATAACCTATAATAACCGATAATAACCTATAAAGAAAGAATTAAAGTTCTATGTCTGTGTTCAGCAAGTTGTTCACCACAGTAAGAGTGTTTTATATCACCTGTAAACACAGCCGTTTTTCAAGTTTTTTCGTTGTTAATTTGAAGAAATTGAGCAAAACAGGAGCTTGAAGGCTTTGGGAATTCGAAAATCGAGCAAAACAAGAGTTCATTTTCTCATTCAGTTTACGTATCCCCTAAAGCGGAGTCATGCATTAGTGGCTTGAGTGGGTGGAAAACAAAGGGGTCTTTGGTCAAGCCGCACTGTCATCTCAATAAAACACTCCCGTATATCAGGAACTACAAAAGACTGTGTGTTTGATTTAATTCACGACTGACTTGTTTTTCATGTACTTTGAGTTTCTCGTCTCAGGAGAGATCTCCTTATAGTTATACTAGATATGTTGGCCTTTAATTGATTTATTCTGCAAGTCAGCAAGTTCCCCTTTTGTTATACTTTGGATGAGTCTGGAGGAGGAAAAGCGATGCTTATAGGGGGGGGGGGGTGCAATGAGGGTGGAAAACAAAGGGTCTTTGGTTAAGCCGCATCTGTCATCTCAATAAAAGACTCCCATATATCAGAAATTACAAAAGATTGTGTGTTTGATTTAATTCACGACTGACTAGTTTTTCATGTACTTTGAGTTTCTCGTCTCAGGAGAGATCTTCTTATAGTTATACTATATTTTGGCCTTCCAATTGATTCATTGTGCAAATGGAAAGGAGATTCACAGTTTTAACCCTTTAACTCCCCGATCAAGTTTCTTACTGTCAATCATACAATTCTTTTAGTGTTAGTTCAGAAAGTTTAATATTGGATCAACTTATCATCCCCAAAATGATATTTTTCTTTATTCTCATCACGTATCTGGTTGACATTGTATTGATATTGTAAGGAGTCATTCTGTCTTGGTCACTCATGGGAGTTAAAGTGTTAAACGAGGTAAGCGCTCTCAACGGAGTGCACTTGTGCACACCTCCATGATAAGCTTGTTGATATCCGAGTAATGACTTCGAACCGAGTAATCTATCTTCAAACATCTCATGAAACACACTTCATGGCCTTCTCTGTATCGTACAACTATTAATTTGCTATTCACAAGTGCTGCGTGGTGTTTACGACAAATAGAAAGCGGAAAAATGATACCTTGTCTGTATCAACGCGTGCAAACCTCCATATCGAGTAACTCTATAAATAGAGAGTCAAGTCAGAGTTGGTAATCAGTGGAAAGGATAAGATTGTTATAGGGAAACTAGGATCACTTTAGGAACATATTTTTCGGTATGAAGACGTGTTCCTTTTTTTCCTTTCGCTTACTGTTTTGAAACCTGATAACATCGATACAATTAAGTGGAACTTTCTGCCAATCGTTCAGCACCGTTCAGGATGAGAGCTTGATTATCATGTTAGTTAAGTTGCTGCTCACAGAGTTTTTTTTAAAGAGATCCAAGATTTTCTGAAGCTCTTCCTGATATGTTTCTCGTGAAAAATATCAGGTTTGACCATAGCATCTTCATTAATGCTACACCTCTCATCTCTGTTCAAGAAACTCGTGTTATTTTAGAATAGTTTAAACCTGTGGATGATTGTTCCGTCGAGTCGTGTATTTTGAATCTCTAACTTCTCCCACAAGGTAGGACACACTATTTATTTCTTCTTAGCTCTGGTAGAGTAATTGATAGCAAATTTCAATAGAGTGAGGTTTGAATCCTCATAAGAGACGGCCACATTTTATTTCTGCCTAGTTCTGGTAGAGACTTTGACAACAAAATTCAATAGGATGAAGTTTGAATCCTCACAAGAAACGACTCACTATCTTTTCCTACTAGGCTGGTACGGTATTTGAAAGTGAAATTTAATACAGGAAGGTTTGAATCCTCACAAGAGTCGATCTGCTTAGCTCTAGTAGAGCATATGACGGCAAAATTCTATAGAGTGAGGTTTGACTCCTCACAAGAGACGACCCACAATTTTTTTCTGCTTAGCCCGGTAGAGCAATTGATAGCAAAATTCAATCAGTTAGGTTTGAATCCTCAAAAGACTGGACAGACTATCTAATTTTCTCAGCTCAGGTAGAGCATTTGATAGAAAAATTCAATGTAGATTGCTTAGCTCCATAGGCTTCAATCGCCCATTACTTTTGTTATGTGAAGGAACCAAGTGTTTTAGGTCGTCTACAACTATTTTTTTTTAAGTACTTTAGCTTTGAATGTCAATGAAGCAGGAGAAAGAGAAAGTACACTCCCTGGTTGAATGCAGACACAGTCCTCTGATGGTTACAGCCGACAACCGAAATGAATCTAGAACCTTTGGGGTTTGAAACCTTTTTTTTTTACTATTATTGTTTTATCAAAAACAAAAAGGTAGAGCATTTGATAGTGAAATACAATAGAGTGAGGTTTGAATCCTCACGAGGTAGAACCCTCTATCTTTTTTTGCTGCCTTTTATTTCCTTTAGTTTAAATCCTTGACTGCTGCTGGTTTTACTTTTGTTGTTGGTTTTTAATTTAGCATTCGTTACCCTAGTATATATTACATGGTACCTTTTGTCTCCTGTCACCACACGTGTCCACTCATAGTAGAATGTAAAGTTTCAGCTGAAAAGAAACAAGACTTGAAATTCAGTTGATAACACTAAATTACCCAGTGATACTCTCCCACCGACGCAGCACCACAGTTTCTTTAGAAACCTACTCCCCATATTCATGTGTTATAATGTTCGTTACCAAATAAATTTATATCGAGAAAGTTAGAAAAAGGAAATGAGGAAAAATAAATTGAGCTTGTCAGTATTTAACCTATTCTTGATCTGTTGTCAAAAGTGGCCAATATGACATCTATTTTTATTGTACAAGTCAAAATAAGTCATGTTTTAACTTATACTTATACAAATATCACCTTCGTGTCACTCTGATCACGTAGGCTGATATGTGAGTTTGTGCAGAACTTTTTAATTGATTTATGTAGGGAAATTCAATTATTTGGACTTGTGCATCTTAAGACAGAACAGTACGCAAACTGAGCAAGACAACTTCTTTAGGTAAGGGGTTTCTCTGTGTTTAAGAAAACGTTACTAGTTGCAACATTAATAATTCGGTAATTTTTAGCGAGTTAAAATCAGACACTAGGTTTCCCCTATTCAGAGCGTTTGCATAGTGCGGCCTAGCTTTTTATACCTTGTTGGGACAAAATCAGCAGCTCCCATTTGGTTCTTAGAAGGACCAAATTGAGAGAAATTTTCAAAAGATTGAGAATTATCGGGGCTAATTCAGAGGTTGAAGGGGTCTAAATGGTACCCTTTTTACCTGTTTTGGTTGAAAGGGCAAAATTAGCCCTCGAGACATTAGGGCTCAATTTGCCTCTTTTTATTTTACAGTGTAGGAGTCGACCATTTTGGATTCCCGGAGCGTACACCATTAACAAAGAAGGCATCCATCCTTCTTTGGTTTAGGTTAGTTTTGCAGCCGCTGATAGGTCCACTGTTATCTCTTTATGAATTCATCGCACTTTGTTACTAAGTAATAATCTTAACAGCGAAATATTTTTTCAGTGTAGACCTAAAAAAATTTTGTAAATTAAAGTGAGTAAACTAATTACATTTCATTTCAGGGTTGCGTTGGATCATTGGTCAGGAGCGAAATTTGTATCCAGCATCGAGTGTTTAACATCTCTCCTCACAGGATATTTTTGAAAATACAACTCAAAGACTTTCTGTGCCATTACAAAGGTACGAGTCATAAGAATTATTTGCGTCAACATGCTACTAAGCCTTTGTAGGTTGATTTTTATCTAATATTATGACATCGAAACGTGTATCACTTGAGGCGCAAAACAGTTTTAAGCAAAAATGAAAAATTATCTACTTCTCACCTTATTTTCATCTTAGTTTTTCTGAATCGTTATCACTTATTTAAAATAAATTGATCAAAGTGGTTCTCTACACTCCTAATAACTTACGCGGGATGTTGGGAGAACACGAGAAAGGTTTGAAAATCTCGAGCCGGAGATTTTGAAAACTTTTTTGCGTGTTCTTCCAGCACCGCGCGTGGGCTATTTCGAGGTGTGTTACTTTTATAAAATAGGCTTAAAAAAATACAGGAAAATGTTTCAATCCTCTATGGGTTTACCGGCGCAATAAACGATCGGTTTTTGACCAATCAGGGCGCTACAGCATCTCAGTTATTTCATAACTTCAAATTGTTTACTCATGTCGATCATGGAAAATGGATACTTAGAGATCATCTTATAATGGGTGCCTACGACGGTGTTTACAGATCGTAAACGGCAAGGTCCGAGGATTTGTTTAGTTGTACTGTCTACTGCTGAAAAATTGTGATGCCAATCAGGGATAACTCTCGCATAGGGAAAATGTCCATATTCACTTACTAGTCGGTGCGTTTTGCTTTAATGTTCAGCGTATTAGCGAAATAAAACTGTACTGAAAGTTGTAAAAGCCGCCTGAAGAAAAACCCGAGAATTCGATCGCAGCAGTATTTAATATATTTAACATTTGTTTGGGTTATGATTGATTTTGTCCTTTTCTTGGCAGTGCAGAATGATTATGGTCCAGATATGTTTCCTCGTGGTTCTCGTATTATTTAACCTTACAAGCTCCAGTTCTCAAGAAAATATCACTGATAGTGAACGATTCAGCAAAGCAAATGCAACCGCTTGCGAGGAAGGAAGGTACGTGTTGAACAAATGCGAAGAACGCTGTGAATGCCGGGATGGCAAGCTTATGAACTGTTATCGCGTTAGGAAGGAATTCACTAAAATGGACATTAACTCAAGACGCCACTTTCTTCGCACATACAAAATGGCTTCTAATCATGCTCTCTTCCGACGTAGCTTTGAAAAAGTCGTCGCTTATCATACAAATACCTCCCACCAACTTCTTCACCAAACTCCATTCATCTTCCTTCCGTGGCATAGATGGTGGCTGGTCACATTTGAAAACCTTCTCCGTAGAATAGATTGCCAGGTGACTATTCCCTACTGGGACTGGAGCCAAGTTGCTTGTCACTGGTGGAGAGAGTCTGGTGACGAAGACATCTGGAACCCAGGGGATCATGGACTGGGTGGAGATGGGAACCCATTCGCTGACTTCTGCGTTGAAACTGGGCCTTTTAGTAAGGATAGATGGCAACTGCTGAGATCCGTAGGGGGAGGGTGTTTGAAAAGAGTTTTCTCCTACGAATGCTTGACCGGTAGCACGCATCACGTGAAGAGAACTTTAGCTCAGCCAGTAGAAGAGTTCTTCAAATTTGAGGAAACAATACGCTATGTTTATCATTATGAAATTCACGAGTTCATCGGTGGAACGATGCTCGAGTCGACGACATCTGCCAACGCCCCTGAAGTATTTTACATCATTCGTTTCTGGACAAGCTCTGGCTTCAATGGCAGAAGAAAGGCAAAGACTATAAATATGTTTACTTCTCGAAAAGTCGCCGCAAACTTCCTCAATCAGAGTATTACGCCTGGCAGTGGTTGGACTCCAACAATCTTCCAGATCAAGTCAAAGTTTTGTACGAAGATTGGTGACACGGCACAGAGTGCTCCAGCATTCTCCTACATGCTCGAAAAGCACAAGTACTTATTGACCGAGAGGGTCGGACGGAAAAATATGCGGCTCGAGGTCATAACCTACGGACCGAAATCCGTGCGTCATGACCGAGAGCCAAATATTTTCCCGTCTCGCCCGATCAATCTGAGTCAATAAGCATTTTATCATATGACCATTATGAGCTGAAAATTTCTTAACTTTATTTCAACCCAAAGCAAAGCTTTTCTTTTTTTTTTCTTCGAGTCAGACCGGCTCACGTCAACCCACCCGACCCTACACAAGTTACCATTCATTATGGTTTCCATGGCATTGCGCGTGCGGGCCATACGGTCATGTGATAGGAACTTTCATCTGACAGGTAATGAAATGAAGGCAAAAAAATGGTTACAAAGATACCAAGCAGAAGTACAATTTACATTAAAAAGACGGATTTTTCTACGGCCGCATTCGCTAGCGGGTCACCATTGCGGATCTATTTTCCTTTTAAATCTTTACATTCTTAAATTAGCCTGCACATTCTCCAAACCATTCTCCATACATTTCATATAAAACTGATAAGGAGAATATATTTAGCAATCAAGAGCTTCATAAGTCTGCAATCGTATTCTCTATTATTTTGACCTTAATGTTTGATTCAGTTGTGATGCTGTAGGGAGAAATTAGTTGTCAATCACTAACAAGGGTTAAAGGGTTGACATATAATGGGGGGATAGGTCTCTTCCTTGAATTGAAGTAAGTAAAGGTTACCGACAGATTCTATGTTACAGGGGTTGACTATCGGACTGGAAAAATATGAAGATCTAAGGTTCGATTCGTAAGAGATGTCCCAAGTTCGAGACGAGTCATAAACTTGTTTCTGCATCGGATAGCGAGGCTCAAAACTTGCCATCTCTATTAATCCATTCTAATTTACTTGGATTGGCAAAGGTGTATCGTTATCAAGTATCTGACTGGTTCCACTACCGAGTGACTGACTGACCGACAGACCAACTTACCAACCGATACCTCGCTTACCCACTCGCTTAGCCAATCGCTTTAAATGTGGATTAAACTCCAACCCCTCCAACCCCCCATCTTCCCCCTTCTAAATCGTCCAACTCTAACCTATGCATTCTTCTACCTTTGATAACCTCCCTTTCTTTCCTACAAACTCGGTCTGTTTATCCACTGCAATTTACATTTACCTTAAGATGAAAAATCTACCAAACAAACATAGCACAAAAATGTATCATCTTTTTAGCGACAATGGTGATATCCTTTTACTCCTCATTCGTAAAAACAAAACAAATGTCTTTTATTAACTTCACAATTAATTCCTCTTACGGTATTCATGTGCGCGCAAGATATTTTCAAGTTGATCGGTAAGGAGTAAACAACTAAAATAAACATTATGAAATGGAGTATTTCATCGTTTGGTTCTTCTAGTAATCTTTCAAACGGATATCAGTAGAACCTTGAAAATCACAGCAGATAACCGTTTCCCAGGGAATATCAACTGATATTTTCTTGCTGTTTCTTGTGGTTCAATTTCAATCAATGTTTCAACGTCCCCATGGGTACACTTTACCATGTACAACGTTACCAGGATGACGGTTTCCATGAATATTTGGCCAAACATTATCATTGCCAAAATCCCCAGCAGGACTACCACCACCACACAAACCGCAGCTCTTAGGGCAGTTCTCTGAAGGATAAAGATTGTTTAGGGCGATTATCAATCGAGATAAATTTGTTTTAGCTCTACCACCCTTGCATTTTAAACCACATTCAGAGGCAAAATTTAAGGTTTCTTTTCTATTTCCACATTTAAAAAGATAACCCGAGCATACTTTGAGTTCTGGGAATTCTTCTCCATTGATCGTACCACCTAAAGGTCAGAGCTGAAACTCTAGCTCACGAGCGGTAGAAAAAGGCTCGATAGGAAAACTGAAGGAAAAACGTAGACGCTATGCAGCGAGTGAAGTTAGCCGCGCAGTCGTAGTTACAAGACTCTAGCTGCTATACTTGCTGTAGAGCCTGCCACTCTAAGATCAGCCTGTTCGGTCTTAGCTAGCTGGCTCTACAAGTCAACCGCAGACCGACTAACCGCAGGAGCTAATTCATCGTCGCACGACAAGCATTTTAATGGCTTTGTTGGGATTTTATCGAAGGGATTTTAGCTGAATAGATACACGGAGATTTTTTCCGCAGCGTCTTGGTAATCGGTAAGAGATTTTTCTACCGAGATAATAAAGGTGATGTTAACTTCGTTTCAATGTTTCCCTGTCAAAACCTTTCCTGAGTTCTCAAAGTCACAAGTAACATTTTTACGCTTTATGGTCCTTCGTCGAGAAGCGGCAACTAAGAGAATCAACCAGAGCTAGTAAGCTTTAATCTAAACTGATTGAGAAAATTTTTAATAACTGTCGGTTTATGCCCCCCTGTTCAAGTAATAATTTCCTGTCGTGGATCCTCTTCTATGATCATGGCCCACAAATTTACTCGCCTTTTTTTTTTTTTATCTAAATACCTACGTTTTACTCGGCGATGGCGGCATCCTCTCAAACGAACAAAAGAGTAGCATCTGGGAAATGCATCCTTGCAATCTCCTGTAGCTGGACACTGACGACAGCTCCTCTGGCACATCTCTGGATAAGATTGTATTTAGAATTACGTTGGAGCGCTTTTGATTGAGTGTCAAAAACGCAGAACTAAATTACATTTAATTGCGACGGTTGATGAGAAGGAAGATACCTTTAAGAGATGTCTTTGGCAGAGCGGCCCAAGACAGATACAGATAAAGAATCATTTCACGGCATATCCTGGGGTGAGGAATCACGAGAGTCCAGCTCCCTGGAGACACCAGTAGATCATGGATTGCTTAAATCAAGCAAGAGTTGATTGAGCGTGGCAGAAAAATACCTACACTAACCTTTTAGTGTTGCTATTCGGCCTCCTGATGGGAAAATGAACCTGCATTTCCTTTTGTTTTCTCTTGCTTGTGACCACCAAGGACAAACATAAGGATCGCTATCTTGACATGGATCCACTAGAGAGAAAAAGGGAAAAACTGATTACCTTTTTCAGAACAACCTCTCATTTTAACGTTACGCCCTACAACGAGCAAATTTTCTAAATGAAAACAAGAGCGCTATAGCCAGTAACGCGAGAAAAAGAAAAATATAAGATCTTCTGGATGGAAAATTAAATAGTTGGCGTCATTATCCTAAACTTTGAAGGCTTAGAAAATAAATGAGTCTCTACTTAGGCTGATAATTTTGTATCAGAACTCTGTTCAATATTTTTGTGAGTTTTTATTTTATCATCTCCTGTAAGGCCGCTCCGACTTTAGAAACCATAAACAAATTGTGCAACCGGAAGGTAGTGTAAAGTATTTCTTCTCAGAAAGTACCGCTGGCTGTTACTTCTAATTGTCCAGCTAGCACAAAAAATTCAGATTTTTGAAAGTAAGACAGCCATACAAATCCAAACATTTTGTATCAGTTAAACGCAATTTGCTCACCATGACATCGTCGACAGCTCTTAGGGCAGATGTCCCACAGAGGAAACCTCTTACCCACGTAAAACGTATCCGACGGTTGAGCTGTTTTCCAACAGTCTCCTGAGGCAGCCCTAATTGGACAATTTTCCTCCTTATCCTCGCACAGTTCTTTAAAAGTAGACGATGAAAAAAGTAAAAAAAAAACCACACACACACACACACACACAAAGTAGTTAGTATTAAGAAAACAGAGAAAGAGACTGACTTTAAATAACTTTCAAACGATAAACCAATGGTACATACTTTGTCCTGGACAGAGCTCGTCATTGCAATGTTTCTTTTGTTTCCTCAAATTAAGACTGTTTTCCGGACAAGTCCTTGTGCGAACTTGGACTCCGCCACCACAAGTCTTACTACAGGCTCCGTAGGATCCCCATTCACTGCAATCACCTATGATGAACTAAGTCTATGAGCTACCAGGACTAGAGCTCTTAAAACTATAAGGAATAGTCGTGGAGATCTAAGAAATCACACCACTGATGAGCAGTTTTGAAGGGTCTGTCCGACGAGTTGTGAGAAGTACTGATATGAACAAATCAAGTTTATCGCTTTGTGTTCTTGCCAAGTTTTGAGGCGGAAGAGAAACTAGGCGATTGAAGATCATCACACTATGTCCTGATCCATGGCAGAACATTTACAGCCAAGTCGAATTTGACGATTGCTACGTGTAGGATTGGAAGTTTAAGGAAAGATCACCTTAATAGACTAGGACCTTCAACCCCCTCAACCCCCTGGGCCCCGCATTATCTTGTCTTTTTTTTTTCGTTAAAACGCATTAATTACACCTTTTTCTATGTTTTCTTTTCTCAAAGTCAGCGTCTGCCAAACTTACCAATATCTTGCTCGTCGCAAGCCAGATTTATCACATTCTCTAGTTTGGAGAACATCTCGTTGACTCCAAAAACTTTTAGAACATAGCTAGAATTGCTGGCGATTTTTCCAAGTTCATGCTCACGGAATCCATATCCAGCTCCAACGACAATCCTTCTCACTTTGGCCTCCTGCGTTATACAGATATACATTTTACAAACGACAGTGATGACTTTTACAACCAAGTTTGCTTATTACAAATAGAATTACATATTGCTTTTGCTTTGCTGCGTTCTGTGACTGCTCTTGAAAACTTGCATGATTTTCCCAACCGATCACATGCAAAACTAAAGCCAATGGAGACCTGGTCACCCGTGCTTCCCCTTGCTTGACTTTTTATCGAATTGCACAAGCGCAATTTAACACAACCAAGATAACAATTAGAACATGACATTTACTCACATCTAAAGGAGGAACTACCCGAGCGAGAGGCTTGTTTCCTTCGTATGTAGTTCCATGTGTAAGCACAATCAATACATTTGGTTTATCTGGTCTGTCGCCATTATCTTCCCAGCCAAAAAGATCTTGCGCTGCTAGTTCCAGGGCTCTATCTGTTCTTGAACCTCCTCGAATGTGCGGCAGGCTGTTAGCTTTAGACTTCACCGCAGAAATTGTTTGGTTATCACTAAATCTGGAAATATGAGAGAACCATTTCACTTGCAACACGTATCTTTATTCCAGGAGTAAGATAGCCACAAACTATAGAGTAAATATCTTTGAGAAAGAGCCTCCACACACCTGTGCCAAGTGTGTGCCTCCCAGCTGTAAAGGAGGATCGCCATATGCGTTCCTGCTCCAGAGATCTGAAGTCTATCAGCCAGTCGAATTAAATATTTCCGTACTAAATCGTAACCTGCAGGACTTATTCTATCCGAGGAGTCAATTATGACGGCGATATCGAGATGTTCTTTACAAGGTTTCGGCGGAGAAGTTGCAGGAGCTATAAGATTTATAAGCAAAAGATCGAGAATAAGATTATAAGTTGCAAGATTAGTGCATAGAGTGGTGAATTGTTGTCATTTGATTTAACGATATGAGTTTTGGTGTGATGACATAGAAAGTGATGTGATGTTGTTATGTTGGTTAGATGTGATCTGATTTGTTTGACGTAACGTGAATCGACGCGATGCGATACTTACACCTTATTCGATAGTTTAACATATAATACGTGCGGATATTTTGCGACATGCGCAGTATTATTACGAGCCCCGTACGGGTTAGGAATAGTATGAGCAATGGACAGAATTTCCGCTCGTTTACATGGGTGTCATTAATGAACCTTAAAAAAAAAGTTTTGTGACACGATTTGTAGTTCATGTCTGGTATAATGGTAAAGTACTTACACTGGACATCAAGATCAGCGCTAGCATTTACAAAAGGCTTCACTCCATTCTCTGCCGAACACCAGTATTTTCCAGATTGAGTTCTGTTTGTTCTAAAACTCAGTGTGTCTCCTTCAGCCACGGTTTTCCCATCTTTAGTCCACGTCATCTTTGGAGTTGGGTTCCCAGTGGCAGCGCACTGGAAGGTTAGCATGTCTCCTTCAGCAACAATCTTGTCCGGTGGCTTGAGGATTATACTCGGGGGGTCTAAAAATGTGAAAATAGAAATCTAAAACAATACTTCTTTGCAATCTTTTCTAATCGTTATGACCTTGTCCAGCGTTGTTTGGTTTTGAAGTTATACTTGATTCCTTGATTTTTGTTAATTAAAGAAGGGATAATGAAAAAAATAATCAAGGAACAGCACACTGGCTTGCATGAAGCTCTAAATCTTACTTGAATAAACTTCTTCACCTGAGTTAGATAGAGATGCGATCTGCATATTGCTTTTCTACCTGTTACTAAGACAGATGACTTTCTTTGCACATCAAGAAAGACAGTGAGGTTGCACCAATCGTACTTTTTTTCTACATGTCTCATTAGTATTGTTATGATATTTCTTTGAGGAAACACTTTTCCTTAGATTCTTTACCAACTTACATTGTACATCTAGATTGAAAGTTGTATTGATAGTTTCACCAAGTCCATTCGTGGCCAAACACCAATATTTTCCAGAATCATTCCTGCTGGATTCAAATGTGAGAGTGTGTCCTTCAGCCACAGTTTTTCCATCTTTCATCCACGTTATAGTTGGAGTTGGTTTCCCAGTGGCAGTGCAATGAAAAGTTGTATTCGTTCCCTCAATAACAGTTTGATTTGTTGGTCTTGAATCAAAGCTTGGTGGAACTGAGATATAATACACAAAGCATGAAAAAAGTGAACAACAAAACAGTTAGTAAAAATAGGTCAAGTATTGGACCACAAGTAACAATTGCTGTAATGTTGTGTTTTGTACTTACATTGGACATCAAGATTGGCGCTAGCATTGACAGCAGATTTCACCCCATTCTCTGCAGAACACCAGTACTTTCCAGATTGAGTTCTATTGGTTTTAAAACTCAGTGTGTCTCCTTCAGCCATAGTTACTCCATCTTTAGTCCACGTTATCTTCGGAGATGGATTTCCAGCGGCAGCACACTGGAAGGTTAGCAATTTTCCCTCGGTAACAATCTTATCCTCTGGCTTGAGGATGATACTCGGGGAGTCTAACAATGTGAAAAGAGAAATCTAAAACAAGTCGTACATTTGATAACTAAGGCGCAACATGTATATCTTCAACAATTCAGCGCAAAATAATCAATTCTTTATTTCGACCTTAACCAACGTTGTTTGGTTTTGACTTTACACTAGACTCCTTGACGTTTGGTAATTTGAGAAGGGATAATGAACAAAAAATAAGCAAGGAAACAGAACACTGCCGTGTATAAAGCTTGTGTTTCCTTGGTATAATTTTGATATTTTAAGACACCAATCTTATTTAAATAAACATCTTCACCGGAGTTACATAAATATGTGATCTTCATATTGCTTTTCTATCTGTTACTAAAATAGATGAGATTTTAGCATATCCGGAAGGACACTCATGTTAAGTTAAGGTATTTCATTAGTGTTGTTATGATGTTTCTTTTAGGAAACACTTTTCCTTAGTTTCTCTACCAAACTTACATTGTACATCAAGATTTACAGTTGTATTGATAGTGTCACCAAGTCCATTCGTGGCCAGACACCAATATTTTCCGGAATCATTTCTATTGGTTTCAAAGCTGAGAGTGTGTCCTTCTGCCACAAATTTTCCATCTTTTATCCACGTTATAGTTGGAGTTGGGTTCCCAGTGACAGTGCAATGGAAAGTTGTATTCGTTCCCTCGATAACAGTTTGATTTGTTGGTCTCGAAGCAAAGCTTAGTGGAACTGAAATATAATACACACAGCATGAAAAAGTGAATAACAAACCAGTTAGTAAAAAGATGTCAAGCATTGGACCACAAACATTGGACGTCTAGATTGGCGCTGGCATTGACAACAGCTTTTACTCCGTTCTCTGCCGAACACTAGTATTCCCCAGATTGAGTTCTGTTGGTTTCAAAATTCAGTGTGTCTCCTTCACCCACAGCCTTCCCATCTTTAGTCCATGTTATCTTTAGAGTTGGGTTCCCAGTGGCAACACAATGGAAGGACGTTACAAATTTACCCTCGGTAATAATTTTGTCCGTTGGCTTGGCGATGATACTCGGTGAGACTAAAAAAAATCATTTAGAGAAATATAAAGCAAATGGAACATTTTGGAGTCAAGTCAAGATTTGTGCATCTTCAAAAATTGAGCGTAAATCAACTTTTAATTTCCATTATTTTCTAACCTTTTCAACCTAAGCTATCCTTGTTTGCTTTGGGTTTAATAATCGACTCCTTGATGTTTGCTAATTTCAGACGCGATAATAAAAAAAAAAAATTAACAAGGGAACCGAACACTGCCGAGTATAGAGCTCGTGAAACTTGAAAATCAGATAGGTCACCATTCTCATTTAACCCTTTAGGTCCCAAGATCTGAATCGTAATTCTCCCCTCTAGCTGCAACACATCTTCTTGTAAATTAGTTACGAGAATTTTGTGTTGGATCAAGATAACACCCTTCAACTGATTAGTTGAGTATTCTTATTACCTGTGTGTAGGTTAATATATGGATATTATTGGGAGAAGTTACATACTAATCACTTCTGGGAATAAAAGGCTTAACTACTTCTTCACCAGGGTTACAAAAATATGTGATTTGCATGGGGGTTGAGTGATCGCGGTATCGAACGGCTCCGACGCCTTGTGTGTATTTCGGTCTGTGAGAAGGATAAGGAAATTTGGAGATTCTGGACGATCTCCATTTTCCGGGACGAAATGAGTAACAGAATTTCCTAAACTGCTGTACCCAGGTTCCTGTAATGGTGCAGCTGAGGAACAGCTGAGGAATGACTTACCATTAGCGATTTGGCTGATGTTGTCTAAGTGCTTATGAAGACTTTTGAAACTGTCCACCATTATCACTTTATTCTTGTCACCTGTGATGGCTTCAAGTTCCAATTGGTTTATATTAGGACCTATGCCAACAGCAACACGATGGATATTTGTTACCTTTGGAGGTAATAAACATGAGACATTTCAGATGATGTGAGATTTTACCCAAACAGGGTGGGGGTAGGGGTAGGGGTGGGGAAGGGGGGGGAAAGAGTGGCCTTATCGTCAGTTCTGGATGAGATATCTGGCTTTTAGCGTCCCGGGGAGGGGGAATTAAGAGATTGTTATCTCACAAAATGTGAGGGTAAATTTATCCGAAGCATTCGGAATGATATGAACGAAACAAAACACTTTAGAGGGGAAGGGGGGGGGGGGGGGCCGGCGGGAATTGAACAACAGAACATTTACGCATCGCCAAGTAGTTTTCTAAATGTAAAAAAAAATAATGGCGGGAAATTTTTTCCACCCCACTCCTCCCATCATGATTACTTTTGTTCCCAGATCCTCTCATTCTCTTCCTCTGATATCGCATCTCAGAGAAGTGGTATAAATACAAAGACTTAGCTCATTAACTAAGGTAACTTAGTTACCTTGCATCCCTGTATCGCGGTATCGAACGGCTCTGACGTCTTGTGTGTATTTCCGTCTGTAAGAAGGATAAGGACATTTGGAGATTCTGGACGATCTCCATTTTCCGGGACGAAAACGTTCTCACAAACCATCCTCAGGGCTCTATCAGTTCGTGTGGGCGCGCCAAGTTTGTCTGTTTTCTTCATTTCCTGAATGAGCTGCCTCCAAGCCTCCAGGCTGTAGTATTTTGTATCAGTGAGGTTCACGCGAATTTCAGCGTAACTGGCAAATGTGACAATTGCAAAGTGAGTTGTATTTTCACCAACATCAAACTTGCCGATGAACTTCTCGACGGAAGTTAGCATCCTTTTATAGTTGTTTCCTCCTATGCTCCTCGTGCGGTCAATGACGATAGCCACGTCTAGTGCCACTGAAGGGTCAGGCGAAAAAGCTTATGAAAGGTAATACAAAACATTAAAAAAATGTTCAATGAAGTACCGGGAGACGCGGTTACTCAATGGTCAGAGCGCTGAGCTCCGGGTTCAGGGGTCTGGGTTCGGGATCAGTATGTTCTCCAACAAAACATTTTATTTTCACAGCGCCTCTAACACAGGAGTATAAATGGGTACGATAGCTAGTTATCAGGGAGGTATGGTGTTCAATTCAACATAACACAATTAATTTCCACAATGTCATCATCTTGTTATAATCCCTCTCTGGAGTCCAGATTAAAATGTTAATAATTTCAAATTTTACGAATCTCCTCAAAAAAACACGACAGTTTCCTCGGTTTCAGGTAGCTAATTTAATATCGATAGGATTCTAGCTGAATGAGGATAGTTTGAATTTCACTCTTTGATCGCTATGCAGTTACGTCCTGATTGTCTGAACAACTGATCGACTATATCACCATACCATCCGACCCTTCCCACCAATCTAACGACCGACGGACCTACCCACTGACAGACCAACTGACTCAACCACAAAAATAGTGCAAGGAGGCAATATAACTGAACGTCAGTCGTTCTTGTATAAAATTATTTTACCGTGCAATGGTGTAAGAATCATGGCCATAAACGCCCAAAGCCACAAGTCAGTCATGGTGCACCTGTCACTTTTCTCTGTAAAAAAAGAACCAAATCATTTTGGTGTAAGGAAGGTTATCATTTTTCGGACCTGTACATGGGACCAACCGGCCAAACCGTTCAAGCTGACGACTCGAAAGGTATTTTTCGAGCGCTTGGAGGTTTTTCAGATTTCACGCAGTGTCGCAACATTTTTAGCTTACGCCAAAGATTAGGCTGTGAAAGAGGGATAACTCCAAGTCTTACTTATCTACAATCTTAATGAGCAGTACGTAGCCAAATCCTAAGTAATCACATCCGTCAGGTTCCTGTGACCCCCCTTTCCCCCCCCCCTCTTTTTTTTTTTTTAATATGAATTGATAACACACAAATCATATGAGGAAAGGTGAATGCGAAGAATCTGCATGGTTTAAATACTTTCCGATGTGAGAAACTTTCTTTGACGGTCTTTCTTGTAACGTAAATGCGAGCCCGCTGATACACAAGAAAAAGCAGCGGTGTAAACTACATAAGAGAAGACGCGCGGAAATTCGTAACTCTGACTCCCCCACCCCTCCCCCTCTCCTCATCATAAATTCCAGCTGCTTCGTGATGCAGAATTATCCACTGCGTTAAGGGAAATCTCTGCGGAGCGCTAGTTCGACAATCAATAGGACTGTATCTTTCCGATTTTTTGCGTTTGTTTGCGATGCATACACTTGCAATATCCAAACTTTCTACATTCAATCGTCCACAAATCTTCTGTTACAAGATAGCGATTATACACGCCTAAACTACGTAAAACCAAGATTGACATTACTTATTCGTGATTTACTAAAATCCCAAGCTATTTACTGTCAACTTGATTTTAACAGCTGTTTCCCATCACACGCCGATCAATACTTCTGTAATTTACACCCGCACGCACGCACTATTTGCTGCCCGAATGACACATCACGCAATGTCAAAGGATGTTCCAACCCAAACGCGCACACACAATTTCCTTAGGCAATTCCTTAGCTAATTATTTCAGACCATTATTGATTTTCTATATCAAGAACATTCTTACCACAAGTCTGCCATTATCGTGCTATGTTCAATTATACACCTAAATCTGAAGTAACCCAACTGTCATCAAACCCTTAGCTTAATTACTAACTTAGAAAATAAAGTGTCATGCGGTTCTAACGACACTCCCTTAGCAGGGTTCATCTGATCATTATTCTTTTTAAAAGCCATCAAACTAACTTTATTTTTGTACCACATCACAATCACCCTTCATCACATTCTTCATATGAGCTCGTCGCTAAATACTTACCGTTTCTCCTTCCTTCCTTTGTTCGGGAAGACAGCGTGACCAACCAGAATGACGGCTTAGTCTAGACATTTCGGACAAGTCTCTGTTTCAACAGTCCCTTAAATTCTCATTCTTTATCGATATTTCTTCTACATTTTTTTCGATACATTCAGAGATAGGTTATATCTTATATAAAACGCGGTAGGAGATATTAAGTTGATTTCAGTGACGGCTCATCACGGAATCATCCAAAAACGATGGACAAACACGTATCGTTGAAAGCTGTTCTCATGGAAGCAAGTTTTGAAGTAAGAGAAAACATTGGACGAAGGGCAAATTTCAGTTACCTTTTAAAAGGATCCTTAAAGTCATCTTTCACCTGTAAGGAGTTTATCACTGTATTTATTCCCCTGAATACAACATCGGAGGAAACTGCATTTACAGTAAATTGTTTGATGGATTGGGCGAGGTAGGAGATGAATAAAGGGTGATGACAGAAAAAAAATCAGCACTCAAAGATCACTTTCCGTTGGGGGTGGGGGGTGGAGGGTCTATGTTTGGCCATGAGGGGGAAAGTGACAAAGTTAAAGTTGATAAAAAAATTAACCTCTAAAGAGCACGATCGTGCTTGATTTAATTCGTAATAGCTGCCTTTTCAAAGAGCTAAATGTTCTTACCAATCGCCCCGGGCCACCAACAGTCTTCAGTCAGAAGTTTAAGTTTTTAACCTAATTTTCGTAAGCGCTTTTAAATTCGCATCCCCAAACCCGTAGCAAAGTAAGTCCCTTGCCCTTTCCTTTCTGTTATCATCTGTACTAGTGACTGGGCCGAGACAGCAAGCACACTCTCTTTGTTCCAGATTTTTCGCCCAAGAGCTGATAATGGCAGCCATTTGATCCTTTATCCTCTCTGTACTTTCTGATTTTCTTCAACCCTAACATCAGTATACATATTCTCCCTACTGTTCTCTATACATTTCCTTGGGTGCCGACGAGGAGAATTTGTTTAACAATCAAGACCTTTGTTAGTTGGTAACCTTAATGTTTGATTCAGGGATGATATTGTAAGGAGAAATTAGATGTTAGTTACTCCTGAGGGTTTAATGGTGTATTCGCGTCCCTCCGCTTGACGGAGAACATTGCCTAGTTCCAAAGATTCTTTATTTCGCCGTGGTTACCCGTTTCGTTTGAGTCACCTGGAAAGGGCGAAAAAGTGACTCCTTGTTGCAATTACGTCATCGAGGTAAATTGGCCTTAAGGGCCAGAGAGGCCGTGGAAGAAATCTCCAATCAGGCAGGGTTGCCAGCTCTGATTAGTGGTCGCTGTCCTGCAACTGGACGGTATAGTAGAACTTTTCTACGACGAATTACTCAGCGGACAGTGCAAAGTAGTCGCTTCGTAATAACCCAGTCTTCTTACACCTCCACCTCTATTTACCTTTGAGAATGTTCAAAGCGCCATTGAAAATACAACTGCGATGGAAGATAACCGAAGCTAAAGGAAGAGGGATCACCGGCGTCCTTGTATCACCTTAACGATATGCTCTGAGGACAGACGAGTAACCTGCAATCATGCGTTGCTTTGATATGACAGAGGAAGAAATACACTGTAGCGCGAAAATTGGAACCAAACCATCGATTTTTGCGCTCCCACCAAATAAAAAAACGATTGATCGCACGCCAAGGTTTAGCTGTAGAGGTGTCTGTGGTGTATGAAGTTAGTGTGATATGTCACTTCTAGCTTTTAAACTCGCTTATAGGGTCTCTTAGCAGCGGGGTAACACACCTGTTTCTTCAAAGGGCAGAGCAATTTTTAAAAAAAACTTTCTTAATAAGATGGTAATTTAAAGACGGTAGCTCCGATGCAAGATCGAACACCAGGGTCCATTAGGGAGACCCTTGTAGCAATAAGGACATCAAAACTTGAAAACCTTAAATTCGATTTTGGCGGGAGCGGGGTGGTCGGGTGTGAAGCTCCATTTGCAAATAAATGTCTATACTCATTGATGTACCCAAGACAGGAACTAGACTGGGTTGGCGCTCTCTCGCTTAAAAAGGAAAAAAAAATTTACTTAAATCCTGTCTTTTTTTCATTCTTTTATTAATAACGTACGATATTGTTAAATTTACTTCATTAAGTTTTAAGAACGCTATAAGCTGTAGGACGGTGTTTACCAAAATATTACCCCACTGTGAAATCGTCTTTTAAAAATATCCAGGGATTTTATTTCAAAAGAGAAAAAATCTAATCTCCTAGCAGGTTTACAGTAAACTTTTTAAATTGTTTGAATCTTATTTTCCCCTTAATTGTAGCTCTTTTTAATTCTGAGTTACTAAATACGAATGTTTCTCTTTAAACTGTTTCTATTTCAACGAACATTTACACACACTTACTTGATATCCTCATAAATTTTCTATCTACCATGAAAGCAGCATCAAAACAGTATAGTGTGAACTAAAATATTATTTCCCACATATGGCAAAGAAAGATACCCCCACGCACTCTCCTTCAGCGTGCATATGCGCTGATGTGCTCTAATGCTTTCAGTTATGTGAAATCTCCCTACAACATCGATACATTATCCAGTAAGCAGTTAATAATGTGCAGCGTTATCAGCTGGAGGGCATTACTTTGAAAAAATACCAATTTCTCGAGGAAATTTATGACAGTCAGAGGGAAGAGTTGTGAATCTGATCATAAGAGCGAAAGCCTGCACAGCATTCACCTTCAAAGTGTTGAAAGAAACATTTGAGTACAGAAAGCCTTTGTAAACAAAACAATTCGATCTCCTTCTTTCCTTGAAAACGATCAATAAAGTCTACAGAAAATAACAATGCTTAAATCAAGGTTCCACTGACTTATAACAATTAACTTCGGCAAGATTGTTAATAAGTTTCCCAGTCGTCTGTTGAAGATCTTTAGCTTTGCAGTAGGGTACAAAAAAAAGAAGTAAAAGGCCCAAGCATTAGCTATCTACAATATGGCTGTACACTGCAATTTAGGGAGCAACTGTTGCATTGGGTGCTGCAGTCGCTATCTGAACTACACCTTCGTACAAACTCTCATCATAAAGGACACCTGGAAAGAAACCACGTGAGAAGAAAACAAAATCACCAAACAATAAACACTGCCTGATCACATTACGCTGTGGTAGGAATTCCCTAAGTGGTTTAACGTGTGCTAGGTAGTCGGATACTGCTCAAACTGCTAATAAGTGTTATCTTGACTATTCCGTGATTTCATCATTTTGTCCTTATCTCCGTTTTCCAATTTCCTCTTCAATAATTGCTTACTGGCACATGAAAAGTAGATTTTGGGTACCGAACGGTAGCCTTTCTGTATCTTCTCGCACAGAAATTGTGGAGAAAAAGGGAGATATGTCACGGTTTAATCACTGATGACATTAATTTGAGCAATTTAAAAGCAAAATTTGTAAGGAAAAAGAGAGATGTGTCTAAGTTTGACTACTAACAAAATCCATTCGCCAGAGACCACAACGTCAAATAGGTAACACGTGTATGCATATTCTCCATTCTGTTCCCTTAACCTTTCCCATGGTACTGACAAGGAGAGTCTATTTGAAAATCAAGAGCTTATTTAGTTGATCATCTCCTTTATTCTCGTGAACTTATCATTTGATTCAGGAGTGATATTGTAAGGAGATACTAAATGCTAGTCACTTTTAAGAGTCAAAGGTTTAAGCGAGGTAAAACACAGATCAAGTCGTGATTAGATTGAGTTTTGGCATTTAATTGATTGGGAAGGTGGGACGAGTTTTCTTGACCAAGAACAGCACGCTATATGAGAATACAGTGAAGAAAAGCTCGTGCAACCTCGGATTAGTTTTGACGATATATCTTAAGATATCCTTTCAATGTACTGTGATTGGCTGAAAAAAAGGTACCATTTTATGTTCACCTTAGGTCTGACTAGCCGCTCTAATCACTCTCGATTCCTGAATCCAATGTATCAGAAGTAACACTAATAAATCTCACCTGCTACACAAGCAGTCATGAAACATGCAACAGTACCAGCAATAAGGGCCCTGATTGCTATCTTGGACATGTCCGGTACACGACTAGGAGCCATGGGCCCCAGACCTCCAAGCACAACCCCGACGGATGACAAATTAGCAAACCCACAGAGAGCATAGGTGCTAATGATTTCAGAACGTATCTGTTTGGACAGATGCAATTAAAAAAGATGTACGTTACAAATCTCACCTGCAACGCATGCCGTCATCAAGCAAGCAACTGTACCCGCAACCAGTGCACGTAAGGCAACCGTGGCCAAGTCTTGTCGTCGTGACGGGGCTAACGGAGCCAAACCTCCAATTTGAATTCCGATCGAGCTGAAGTTGGAAAAGCCACATAACGCATACGTGGCAATAATCTCCGAGCGAATCTGTTAGAAAAGTTCGGTAAAGAGAGAATTGTGTTAAGTGGTTACAAGTTATGTGGTGGCAAAAGTTGCTGAAGATGACAACTTTGTGTTTCAAAGAGTATTGATCATGAGAAATATGAAGTGATACAATAGAAACGAGAAAGGAATCTCTTAGAAAAGAGGAGAAGAGACTGTGAAGAAGGGGCACATTACTGGGTGACAAGATATTAGATATTGGTATGAGAGATCCAATGAAGGAAGTAAAAAAGACCGACTATGATGAAGCAGATATCCATTACTGGGTGACAGTAGAACATTTACCGAAGATGAAGAGCTTTTGTTACAAGGATTAAGAACATTGGAGATGGCCGAAGTAGTGATCCAATAAAAGTGGAGGTATAAGTGAATGAAAACTAGATTAACGTGAGTGTAGAATGGTGCTAAAACGAATGAAAACTGTGTTAAGAAAAGTGCTATTTAGAATAACTAAAATGAAGAACATGTTAATACAAGTGCAAACTACATTAAACCAATTAAAACTAAACTAAAGACGAGTGCAAACTAATACCAAGAATGAAAACTATATTAAAAAGAGTGCGAACACGAACTAAATCGTTAACAACAAAAGTAACTATAGAAAAATTAAATAAAACCGATATCTATGTTAGGACAAGTGGAAACTAGAATGAAAGCAAAGAAAACTGAATGGGAACAAATGATATAATGAACGAAAAAGCAACAATTCGAAAATTGACAAATGAAAGGCAATTGTAGTGCAATAACAAAACGGCACTTAAAAAAAAGTCAAATGAAAATTATTTTGGGTTAATGTTCATGAATAGGAAAAGCTGATCCATCAACTATTGCTTTATTAAGATCCGTAAAAATTACTTGATGTGAAATTAGAGTTAACGGGATAATTTTTCTTACAGTAGCAACAGAACTGTTTGTAAGTTCTCAGGGTAAAAAAGGTTAAGTTCACTGAGGTCAAGAATAATTGAAGATATATTTTAGGTAGACTAACAATTTCATCCTCCTTGCGATTTCAATGCGTCCTCCTTGCGATTTAAATGCGTTATTCTGTAACTAGGAAACGACAACAAACTTAAGTTATCGGTTGAACGTTGTTATTGTGATATAATTATCTCAATTACATGGAAATGTAGAGCGAATAGAAGAGAGAATTACTGATCAAATCTTAGAAGCCAGGGGGTTAGAAATTAACATATTTATTACCTTGTCACTTTTAAGAATGAGCTGTTCCAAAAGTGGAGAATTTCACATGATTTTTTTATTTCCTGTTTTAGCTGTTATAAGATAGGTTAACAGGTTGTAAGTGTCGAAATTAACCTCTAATTCGTATGTAATTTCTAAGGGCAGCAAGCAGAAATAAGATTAAAAGATTATTTTCCCAGTGTCAATTTCTGGGTTACTATTGTATGGTTCTGATTTAAATTATTAATTAAAAAATAAGATCTGAAGTTTAAACCTCCTTGAAATGTTATGTTGAACTTTGCTTAACTAAAACATTTCACTTAGCGTACTTTTCAAATTTCACAAATCCACATAAATCTGACAAATCAGTAATTGAGTAATTGATGTTACTATTGTTAAATGAGGTTTTATCATTTATTCGACACTGGAAATATTAATAAGCAGTGAAGAAAAGAAAGATTCAGAGGCAATTATTACACAACAAAAAGAACCTAAATTGAAATTTATCTCTGAGTACCTTTTACTCAGTTGTGGGTTATTCATGGTCAAAAATAATGTTACAGGTTTAGAAATAATAGAAATCAGGAATTAATTTTTTTACACCAAATAAGAATCCTATTCATAAAAATTGATTAAAGCTTCTATTTCCCCGTGACCACATTATCTTCATGTTATCCTTCAAATACTATACATATTTATGGAGTTCACAAATTTTCAAATTGATAGATGATCCTCAGGGGAACCACTGGAATTGTTAATGTTTAAAGGTTAGTCTTCATAGGTCAAACAAGAAGTTTTCACAATAGGGATGGCAAAGGGTTAAAGCTCATTCAATAATGAGAGTGCACTTGATGGATTCAAGTTCATTTAACAAAAATCTACAATTTCATTCTTCTATGGTTAAATCTAGCCTTAAGGGTTTAAAGAAAATGGTAATTATAAAAACTAAAACAAAAGCAAGAAACTAAGGTGAAATTTCAATTAACATTTTAAAAAATATTTACTGAATCTGTTTGGGAGACTGTTTAATCAGGAGCTGTAGAAGAGGGAAAATGTAACATTTTTTATTTCATACATGTGTGTTAAATTACAAGCCTTTAATTGGTAAATCTAAGTTATCATATTTTAGATGTTTGATCAAGCATATTAAACAGATGTAAGATTTTCTTTAGAATTGTCTTCAGTGTGAGAAAATCTCAGATATTATATTCATGTTATTCATTTTGAGAAAAACTGAATTCAGTCAGGAGCCCATTATTCAGTGCATTTAGTATTAAGTAGGTAGAACAATGTAAAATGTGTTTACTCATTTGAAAAACATATTAATTCCAAGAACAGAGAGAAATAATAGATTTGCAGTCAGTGTATTATGTTTAAGAGGTACAGCGACAATGGCAGTAAACATTCTTTATAACAAAAGGCAAACATGTCTTTAGGAAAATTTGTCTTTTGAGACTGCCCTACCAATGATTTAAAATGAATGTTAAGTGTTAAAAAAACACATGACAGAGCAAAATAAAGGCAACTTTAGACATTCCATTTTTTAGTATTAGATTTCTTGATATTAAAATGCAAACTTTCTCTAATAACAAATACAAAGGTGAAGCAAATTTACAATTTTATTGCAATGTAAGTTTGATTGGAAATTAAGTAAAACAAAAATTCAAGAGTGAAGAAAAAACATTTTAAAAGGCCTGAAATTCACCAACATGTACATCTAGCTGTTATATTTGAGTCTTTTTGAAAGATCAAGTGTTAATGATTCTACATGGTTTTTACTTACCCTTAGCCCAAGAAATAGGTTACTAGGCAATTATATTGTAAATTTAATGCTTTCATGAAAGATTTTAATTTAATCATGAAAAGTTATCATAAAATAAAAATGCAAAAAGATCCAGTAAGCAAAAGTTTAAAAACTTTCAAATTCTAAACAAAGTTATTATAAAAGAGACAGGAATGTTGTAAGAAAGGCCAGTATGAACAGTTAGTGTATGCATTACAACCCATATTAAGTTTGGAATACATGATAAATCAGAAGTTGAATTGTGAATCTTCAGGTTTAGTGTTTTTGCAGACATTGCATACTGAACATGTGATATGTTAAAATTATTAACACAAAGTGGGTTTGAGTGATTACATCAAAGAAAACAAGCTGTTTATCTGATTTAAGAATTGTTTTCCTCAACATTTTCATAAACATATAATGAGATTATGACAAGAATGCTGTTAAGTTTGCAATTGCAAACTATAACCCTATGTTTACAACACAGCCATTAGTTCATATCAAGGGGAATATTTTGTTAGCTGATGGGAGAATGGAACATGCATCACAGCATTTAATTTCCTTCCATTTTCATGGGCACATGCACTAAGATTATGTCAAGAATGCAGTTAAGTGAACATTTGCCAACTTCAAGCTTGAGTTTATGACACAATCGTCTTTTTTTTTTCTCATCCATCAATGGATTATGGTGACAGTTGCCATAACATGCAAAGACTGGTTGATGGGTGCTGGAACCTGTTCAACTAAAGCCAGCTAACATTTAAAACCAAAACTATGATCCCATTTAAACCATTCAAGAAAATAAAATTTTGACAAAATACTACGAACTGTAAATCTAAATATGACTGTGTAAAGCTCAAAAGGAACTCTTGACTATATGTCTTTGACACTGCTATGATCCTAAGTATGAAAATAAATTAATATCATGCATTTACACAAAACCAAAATTCACTGAGTTTTACTTGAAGGAATGCAGCCACTAAAATAAAAACGACTGTTCAAATGCACAGGCAGGAGACAAATTTTGCATGCTGAGAATTGCAGAACAATTCATAACAACTTATATGAAAGATGTACAATCTGTTCTACTAAGCTTTTTTCAATTCCTGAATGCAACACTACATTATACCTATCTAAGGCAGCTCTGTCTGTCTAAACTATACCAAACACCTTCCATATTCATTGTTTTGCACTCAGTATGTTAAGTTCATCATCTACAAGTATATTTAAACAATTGTTTTTCTTTAGAGTGTGCGCATTCCCTTTAAAGACAGCAAAGCAGGAAGACAGCTTTGAAAGAATGGTAATACCATTCATGCATCTAAATGTTTTGATTATGAAGCTTCCATCATCTCTTACAACATATAAGAACCATACAACTTTAACTTAACAGTAGATAACTTCATGCTGTGTGCATTTTGTTATATTCTATATAACACTCACCGAAATTGTGCGCAAGCCATTCAATTTTTTTCGGTTATCAATAAACCCAGCAAGCCGTGTATAAGCCACAAACTCATTTAGGAATGTTTTAATACCAAGAAGCTCTGCAACAACATCAGAATCTTCCCAAGGAACACCCATGATAAAGGCAACTGGTCGTAGTACATATGAACAAATATACTGAAAGACAAGAAGACAAATCCTCTAGTGATTTTTACATATTTCCTTTTAAGCCAATATGAAGCTTCCTAGAGTTGGAGGCTCACAACATTTTCTACAAGCACAGTTTTAATGCTTAAACCTACAAGTATCTCTTCTAATGAAGGGAAATTCTTCACTGATTTCTGTTTACACCTTAAACATAAAAGTACTTTAAGGTTGTACAATATTTAAACCTTTAGTACTCACTTTCCAACCTTGTTGCAAGTCACAACAAGGCTCCATAACATTCACCAACAAGAACATTCTGCTCTGGCTTTTTGATTCATTGTGCAAACAAATAGATTTCTCTGACTAAGTATACTGATTTCTGGTTTATTCAATCACAAACAAAAGTCAAGATAAATTAAATCACTTCAAGGTACTAGAAAATTTTGACCTAATTAATACCTCAAAACTAAGTTCTGGTTTTCCAACCATTGATCCAAGCCACGACAAGACTCCATTGAAAAACGCCAAAAAGGCAAGGAAAGCAATCAGATTGGCTGCAATGTTGGCAACAAGAGCAATAGCAGTACTGGCACCTTTGGCAGCCGCTTCAATAATATTCCTTTCATTTCTACAAGACAAAGACAAAGTCAAAGATCCATGAACAGGAGTGGAACAAACATTCAATAAAACACCCAACCAAGAGGATTATGCAGAAAGTCAATACATAAAACCACTAGCACCTAACACAAAGTTTCATACTTTGTCTCAAAATGTGGTCATAATCGAAAGGGTTGTCAAGCTGAGCTGGCAACTAATGCATTTCACCTTTTACTTTGAAAAGCACCCATACTATTCTTAGTGTTTCAATATGGAAGCATGACATTGCACTGAGACTTTGTATCAAAGTCTAGTTACTAAAAAATCCTTTCAACCCTGAATCAGACACCACTATTCACTTGGCTTACCCTTTGGGCAGTTCAATATTTTCATCATCAAGAGTTTCTGGAGTTTCTGTTTCTGGGTACATTAGCTTTGAAATGGCAAGAGCGGCTGGCGCAGACATCACAGATGCACTCAACAAATGAGAGGCTGATACACCATACTCAATGTAAGCTGCCAATACACTTCCTGCGATGGTAGCAAATCCACCTGTCATTATTGCATGAAGCTCTGACATTGTGACATGTTCAAGAAATGGTCTAACCATAAGGGGTGCTTCAGTCTACATAGAACAAAACAAAAACAGAACACAAGAATGAATATTCAAATATTTCCAAGTTGAGGAATCCATCACTCTCTCAATTCATTTTTCTAAAGAACCTTCTTGTCTGCCTCAAGAGAGATAATGCACTTAAGTCCTGATGGTTTTATACACATGCATCAAGTACACAAAGAATGGCAGAATTTTTTCTGAAAAGAAGACAGTGGTGAATGTGAAGTACAAGTCAGGCAATATTGTCTTCTTGGCAACCTGGCAGTGAATTAAATGGTACCAACCAGATTCAAGGATCAGAGTTTATAAATTAGATTACACATGTACAGTACCTGTCCAATAAAGATATTTCCAGCAGCATTCAAACTCTCCACACCACTTGTCTTCATTGTTTTCTGCATAAGCCACGCAATTTTCTTGATAATCACTTGCATGATACCAATATAATAACACAGTGAGATAACTGAACTGAAGAAAATAATAATGGGCAGCACCTGTTGATTGAAAAATTTAAAAAATTTTTATACTTCAGTTTCTCTAACAACATCAAATGTAGTAAAAAGATCAATTCATCAGGTTATTTTAACCACAAGTCAAACAACTATGATTTACTTCAAGTATGCTATTTCTTATCAGAGTCCTTTGCAGGAAAAAAAAGAACCCCTTAAAAAGTTGCTTTTGTGTAACCCAGTTGATAGTGCAGGTGTAATAAACTACAAAGGCTTAAAATAAGAGCCTTGACCCTTTAACTGCCAGGATCTGATTGTTAATTCTCCCCTCCAGCTGCTACACATTTCCTTGTAAATTAGTAACAAGAATTTGTTGTTAAATCAAGAGAAAACTTCTACCTGATAAGTTTGAGTATTCTCATTACCTGTTTGTAGGATAGTGTATGGATAATATAAGGAGAAATTACATGTTAATCACTTGTGGGACTTCAAGGGTTAATCCAAAACACACACTTGCAATCTTTCTCCCTTTTCCATAAGGTGGCAAAGTTCTGTTCTACACTTGGCCTCCATATGACAATTTTGGCCTAGTATATTAGAAAATTAGCCCCTAGATAGTGTCTAGGAGGTAAGGGTTTGACTGATGTATCCTCTCCAATAAACTAACCATAAGTAAACAGTTATCACTTAGCAAACAGCTGAATGTCGTCTACAATAAAGCACATTAATGTATACCTGGAAGGCAAAGAAATGTTCTCTGTAGCCTTCTCCAAACACAAATGCAGCCCCAACACTGGTGTAATCCAAGAATGCTGTCACTTGATTTCCTGCACCTTTGAAAGCTTCAAAACCAAATTTGGTACGAAGAATAAGCAAGCCAAATACAAACTGTAAAGCAAGTCCCCAGATAACTGGTCGCCACTTAACCTAGCAATGAAGAATGGAGAGTTGAAAAACAATTTGTAAACAATTCTTAAGTCTACTTACAGTAATCCCCCCTCTCTTTTCCCAGTGTTAATCTGACAAGTAACAAGAGAAAAAAAAGGATGTAAAAAATTCCTCATGTTTTCTCTTTTCCATTCACTAATACACTAATTCATTCAGTTTTTGAACAAGTTAGAAAATAAAAATAACATGAGTACCAAATGTACTGCCATTGAATATAAGTAACAGACCTCACCATTATTACACATGCAGTTTATTTAAGTTTTCATGCAAATGCTGTATCAAAATAATAATAAATTAAAAACAAACAAACAAACATGTGTCTTCAATGACTTGGGGAAATATTTAGAGGCTATCCCCAATGGTTTCCACAGCCATAGGTGTCCCATACCTTGAACGTTTTTCCCCCCAGCCACCCAACTCAAAGTGTACCCCACTCATCCTAAATTTGAAATAAACTCATTACTTATTTGAGGATTTGCATATCTACTGAATGATGATTACTTCTAGTGGATGTTCAGCCAAAGAGTTCGAAAAAAGGGGGTGGAATTTACCTTTCTTGGGTGTTTTGAGAAAATCCAACAGAAGAGAATGTTCACAAGCAATCCAGCAAGGGAGATAAAACGCTCAGGTTTCTTAGCAGTGTCCATTCCGAAAAATACTCCAAGTAATACCAACACAATAACCAAAAGAACCCTAGAAAAGAAATCATTTGCACTGAGAATCGGTCATTCAATCTTAATTTGTTTGTCTTTTATTTAGAGATTTAAGTGAAAGTTCTTTACAAGGTTGAAGCAGTTATGACTCATGTTTCAACAAATCTTGGATATCCACACAATTTTTGCTTTTGTGCCCTATGTTGGTCCAACAGTGTAGATGTAGGGGCCAGCTACACTTGGCAGAATAAATAAGACACAACAACTTCTATGAGTCTGATTCCTTGTATTATTGTACAGGATAATAAAAACGAAAAACAAATGAGGGTCTATCTGGTGATGATTCAAAGTTATTGCTTCTTACACAGCCTAAGATCCTTCGCTAAAACTAACTCGGTAAAAAAAACAGCAAAAAGTCCTGTAAGTCATGCTCAAACTATGCACGTGGCGTGGGAAACTGTGGCCTAGGTATATTGTCAGTGGCACTATAAACTGTATGTAAATGCGATGAATCATACAGTAGAATTCCACAGCAAGAAATTTATTCAAGGTCCCATGACAATTTACTAAAGCTTTTTTATGCTCCAGGGCTACACATGTGATGCTACTGGTTGTCAAAAAGTTCATAAAAGGAGTGGATACAAACATTAAAATTTAATCACTCTTCTCATTTACTCAGTACTCCCTGACAAAGATTAAAAGTACATGGACAAACATTTCCTAAAAAATCCTTTACATAACAACATACTCCTGCTCTAGAACAATGTCCACTCACCATTTCAAATAACGCCATCTACTGTTGAATGCCTCAGAAATTGGCTTCAAAACCACTTGATAGATTTCTGCTCCACAGTGCTTACTTATGAACATGTACGTCATGCAAAACCACAAAAACATGGTAAGTCCAAACAAGGACTTAGCTTTGTCAAATCCACTATGAGCAATGGCAACGATGCTGTAGATGAGTAAAAGGACTGTTACGCACACCAGGATAATTGACAAGCTGTGTTTTTCCCAAATTTCATAACACCTGTTGTACTCTGGTGACTCTTCCCATTTGGCCACAAAAACATGAAATCTCTTCTTCTTCTTGACTGGAGTTTCATCCTTTAAACTTGACTTGGACTCATTCATCCCAGACATCTCCAAATGATCAAGCTTCAGTTCAAGAAAAAAAACATAATTAAAACCATTTAAATAAGACACCATACAAGCCCTAGGATTTCAAATCCTATGGAGAACATTTTTTCAGTCCATGCCCAAAGACCTTGGGAACCTACTTTCAACATTTTTTATTTCAAAAACACAGGATGAGGATCTCATGGCAAACGGTCTTATTTATTTAAGTCAAGTTACTTGGTAAAAAGTCAACGCACAAATGGTGTTGTTGTCACACAATAACTCGTTCACGTCTGAAGCGGATAAAGTCATTGGCGATGTTTACTTTGCTTTATTTGCCTTGTGATCCTTATAAACTTTGTTGCAAATAAAAAGAATTGATTTTTACTAAAGATCTTGTCTAGAAAGCCAAATTTTCTTTAAAAAATCTGAGCGATTGACATGATGAGTCTTTACGGTGTTGTTGTCACACAATAACTTGTTCACGTCTGAAGCGGATATAGTCATTGCTGATGTTTACTTTGCTTTATTCGCCTTGAGATCCTTATAAACTTTGTTGCAAATAAAAAGAATTGCTTTTTACTAAAGATCATATCTAGAAAGCTAAGTTTTCTTAAAAAATCTGACCAATTGTCATGATGAGTCTTTACAGTGTTGTTGTCACACAATAACTCGTTCGCGTCTGAAGCAGTTAGAGTCATTGGTGATGTTTACTTCACTTTATTCACCTTGAGATCCTTATAAACTTTGTTGCAAATAAAGAGAATAACTTTTTACTAAAGATTTTGTCTAGAAAGCCAAGTTTTCTTTAAAAAATGAGCAATTGACATGATGAGTCTTTACAGTGTTGTTGTTGCACAATAATTTGTTCGTGTCTTAAGCTATTATAGTCATTGGTGATGTTCACCAATGGTTAAGCTTCTGTTTGATGTTCACCAATGTTCACCAGTGCTTTTTTACTAAATATTGTTTACTTTTCTGTATTTTTAACTTCTAATAAGTTGTATTGGATTGAGGACCAACTAGCCGACGTCTCCACTCGATTTTATATGTCAGTGAGTTGGACCGTTGGCAAGCTGACTAGATATCCCGAGTTGAGATCATAAATTGGCCAAAGTAAAGAGTTAAAAAGGCTGCCATTTCAAGCATTAGCCCTTTGTCAGAGCGGTGGAGTAACCTTTTAGGGTTAGGGTCAGCAAAGTTGTAAGAAAAAAATTCTGCTCTACAGATCAGAAGACACAATAGAAATCAGCTCCAGTAGGTTTACATTTAAGCCACTTAAAATTTATACTTCAAACTTTTTTGTTAGTGAAAAATACACTAAAAATAGACTAGAACTAGAACTTTGAAAACTTGGTTTTTCTAATGGACTTCAGGTATTTGCTATGCTAATTTCTTAGATTGCTTGGGTCAGGTCTTTGTGTATGACTTGTGTACGAGTGGACAGTGATTTTTTTGGGCTGATTTTTTTTGGTCATGAAAGGTTCATTTATACACAAGTAGATACAGTAGATGCAAATTAATTTATGTTTTCCGAGTCTAAACAGGTCTTTTTCAGTTTTCATTTTCAGCAAGATTCTGATGACATATGATCACTTTGCAATGTCTAATTACTTCAGACATGGTTTGATGCTACTCTGGTTTAAAAATTTAATGCATGTAACTGACAAGTTACAATTCATAGACCCAATGTTTCGACACTCCTGTCTAGTCCCTTCATCAGGGGTGATCTAATTCATCAACAATTCCAAAACCTCCTGGGTTGAGGAGTTCTGCTCTTTGAAAGAACAACAGATGTTTATCAAACAGATTAAGAATCATGACAGTAAACTCCTCCATTTGCTCAGTAAAAGGTCTCCTAGTAGTTCAGGCTCATCACCGAAAGATAAATTGTTCATGAACCTTTCCTCCAAGGAGTTACCGTATTTACCCGTGTATAATGCGCGCCTGTGTATAATACGCACCCTTATTTTTGACCTCTTTTTTCCGAAAAAAAAGATTTCATGACAAATACCAAGAATAAAAACTTCCATTTTTTCACTTAATTAACAAGAGCTGGGAATTCATCAATAATGTGTTTACAACAATTTCTAACTAGTTGCTACTACAAATATCGAACGCACCGAGCACCTATTTACAAGCTTTTCTATTCAGTAACAGTCAAACGTTTTATAAATGTTGTAACTTGAAGTCCTTACTAATATACCTAAATTCCCAACTTGAATTATTATCATAACAGCCGTTCATAAACATTATTTCTACTCACAGTACTGCTGGTAGCTTGAATATAATTACTGCATTGCAATTGCGTGATTTAAGTAAAATGTTCAGTGTCTTTAAACCGACTCACAGTCTGATTCGAATAGGTTTTCGATGACTGAATCCTCAAGTTCATCAGTGATCTCAGTTGAATTGTAAACCAATTCATCTTGTGATCCATTCGAATTGTTTGTGATCCCACACTTCAGAGAGAGGCAGCGATTATTTCTGATGGAATGCCTTCCTACGCTTGTGAAATATACGAACGGATCAGTTCCTCCGAAGCCTTTTTTTGTCGTCCAGTAAGTTCGTGAATTCCATCAGCCATCCACTCCTTTCGGACTCCATCTCTAAATGGTTTGCTCAAAGATACATCGAGCGACTGGAGAAGGGAAGTTCGCATTTGAAGGAAGTGTTCACAGTATCTGTCATGTGAGCTTCAAATGAGTCGTTAACAAGCAAGCTCTTTCTCCTCCCCAGGCCACCGATCCGTGCACTTTTACTTTCTTTGTTGCGTTTTTAATGTATGCAAATTAGGACGTGCTTGACAAACAATAGAATCCGTGTATAATACACACCGCGATTTTGATGCTTGTTTTTATGGAAAAAAAAGTGCGCATTATACACGGGTAAATACGGTATCTGCACTTGAACAGAGTGGTTTAGAGAAAGGTCTCTAGTTTGCAATCACTCCTAGCAAAATACCCACAGATAAAATCATCAACACTGTTGAGGAGAGCAATACTCAACTCAATGACAACCATAGGCACTCGATAAGATCAGAAGTAAGCAAGCATACTCTGACAAGCTAAACCTCCTCCCAAAAACATTCAACAGATGTTTTCAATGCACTTAGAGCTTTTAATAAGGATCCAGACAGGCTCGTATTATCTGCTGACAAGGGTAATTGTGTTGTAATGGGAATAAGTTTCCAAAGAAACTGTTGTGTTGTGTCAGAGGGAGTATAACAGGGTAATTTAGTGTTATCAACTGAGTTGAAAACGTAAATTGGCCATTGTAAAGAGTTTAGAGGCTGACGTTTCCAGTGTTGGTCCTTTGTCAAAGCAAACTGTGTCATACAAACAGCCATACAGGGCGTGAAATTGCGCCTAATACAGGCGCCAATGCGACTAAATTTTTCACTTTGGCGACCAAATCCTGAAAATTAGTCGCCAAATTGGCAACTAGAATGTTTCATCATAACCTTACCTAGAGATATAGTGAATTAAAAAGATTTGCAAAGACAAATCCGCGGCAAACTTCCTCGTTAGGTTTGTTTCCAAAACGCAGCAGATGCATCTCGATCGATGACTAGACGCTTCCCTAGGACAAACTTCTTTGCCTGTGGAGGATATGATGCTGTCTTTTTGGCCTCAAAATCACGCAATTTGCATACAACGGCACCTACTATGAACAGGTTTTAGGTACAGCTGTGTGTTCGCCTGTCTCTGCTGTTACTGCCAATATTTACAAGCAATACAACTAAAGAAACTTACTGCTAAGTTTGGAATATCGAACGTGGCGAGATGTATGCAGTGAAGCGGAAACATGACACTAAATTCTACGGTATAAAAATTGTGAAAATTTTCTTGTTTGTTTTTCGGTTTGCTATGATATATATTTTGTGCCCAGGAAAGAGAGCTCTCGTAAACTTGAAGCCTGGCCACTTTTTCGCGAACAAGACACAATAGTATTATTGGTAATTCATGTTCCCAGTACGGACATAATGCACAATTGTTGTGATCCTCTGGGTGTTGCATAACTAACATTGTTACGGGGAAATAAAAAACGTACAGACCAACTAAACCAGTATAGCCAATCCCATGTAGCCACAACGTGTTAAAATCGTTAGTCTATAAAATACAGCATCCTTGACATTTCTAAAATGGACGAACGAAATAGACAATAAGGCCGCACAGCCTAAGGAAGGCGGGTTCATGCGAGTAAAGCATTCGATTTTGTTAACTATGAGGAAGAGTGTCGATTTGACCAGACATATTAATCGTACACAAAGTTTTTTTAAGATTATTTTTGGAATGAGGTCAATAAGGAAAACAAAACTGGAACAAATTTTAGAAATATAGGCGAAGGATCACTTCATTGTATTCTTACTCAAATAACAAAGTCCACCTCACATTTTTCACACTTTGCCAGAGCATCAATACAAATATCAGACACAGAAAGGAACGCCAATACGTACTTACCGAAGTCATGTCAATAAGTTTCGACAAAGTGCACTTCTGATTCTATCAGCCTTCACTACACGTGCGTTTACAACTACGGCGCTTACCTTGTGACGTCATCAACATTACTTATAATTCAATCCGAGCATTTGAATGGACATAGGCTCTAATTGCAATAAGCAAAGGCCAAATATTTTAAAAACATCTTCAAAAAATGCAGTGATTCTTATGGCTCAGAGACTCGCCTAAAATCTGATCTTGAGCTCGGTAATATAGAGCTCAAGTAATAGTAATATATTCCACGAGGTAACACCGCGTTCTCAGTTAGGAAGAGTTATATACAACTACGAAGTTGGGTATCAGTCGCGACATAGCAAAAAATTGTGATTGAACACGACGTACCATTAAATTTTGGTCTTCCACGGTGCCATCCAAAAGAGCACTTCGCAATCCATCGACCACACAGCCGCTGTCTTCAAGGTTTACTTTGGTCGGGGGGTTATCCATTGTCGAACGCGCGATCCAAATCTTACGACGTCAATATATCAAACTAAGAAGAGAAAAAGGCTCTCGATTACAGGTAAGGCCAAGTTTACGCATCACTTCAATTCAAGGAAAACATTTTTGGCTCGGTTGCCTTCAAAACTTAATGTTTTGCTGAAACATGTTGGCGCCAAAACTTGCGTTTTGGCGCCATAAACATTCCACTACGCAAATTTACTTACCAGAAATTACGGTGATCTTAAACTGTCAGGTCAGGTAGAAAAACGAAAATAGGAGTAGTTGCTGCTGTGGCGGCTGTGCCAATGAAAAGGACTAAAATCAGAGATTGACGGAAAGAGTTGAATGTGAACTTGCTTGCAGCTTGTAGTTGTGTTGGGGTTTGAAGCGCCAAATGGACTTTCAAACCCCTTGATTTGCGCGCGAATAATGAGTTAGCCAATTAGAATGCTCAACGTCTGACACTTGTCTCTTCACCCAATCAAAACACGATCATAACGAAAGATCAGTAATCAAAGTAGGAAAGGTCAAGTAGAAAGCAACTTGGACCAAACAGCTCAAATGGGTCTTCACATTTACTCTCAGATAAAACGACAACATACGCAGTCGACTAAGATCGGAAGTGTAAACATATGAGCATTTCTTGAAGACACTAATTAAGTTAGTCGGTTGGTCTGTATTATTATTACCAACCGTAAGATGCAACGACTTTACGGGTAGGAAAGGAAATTCTAAGATAGCCACTAACACAATTACTTAACAGCTACCTCAACGTCGGAAATACATAAATTAAAATTCTTTCGACCTTGTCAGAGGCTATTAAAATTTTACATATTTAGACGTCGTCGTAAGGTCAAGAGGAAAGTATTAAGGTTTATTATTAAAATGCACAAAGTAGACTACAAATAACGCGCCAATAGAGTACAAACATCTGCGATATTCGACGGTTATTTGGACATTTGGTTATTTTGTACTGTAAAAAAACCTGTTTACTGGTCGGCTGCGCGCGCTACGCGTCTCTATCCGCTTTGCTATTCTCACCTTGTGAGAAATGAGCAGAGAGACCTATTAGCAGAAAAAAGAGCAGTTGGGTGATAAATAACTTATTAGACTCGTTGTTTGTATTGTGGCGGTTAATGCCAACTCCTCAAAATACGGTACAATACGGTTAACTCCTCAAAATACGGTACAATTCGTAAAAATACTCAGCGATACTACACACCAAATCGTCTACTAACATATACTGATATCACGTTAAATTTCATGTGATCTCAAACGTGACAAACGAGTCGTGTATCGCAGATGGTGATGTGTTTTGGCGGGAATGCTGTTTGCGCCTATAAAGATACCATAGCAAATTTTACTTTTTTCGCCGCCACGTGCTAGAAGCAGCGCTCCTATAGAAAAACATATAAAAAGGATGTCCCGAAATAATTGAAAAATTTAACTTATTTCGCTCAGACCCTGAATATCAAATATGATTATTTTTATTTCAAAAGGGGAAATTAATACTATGCTTAAATTGCGTCTGGTGAAACAGTGAGTGCTACATATAAACAATATCCTAGTTTTTGTAGAGGCGTATCGATGCGATAGAGAAATCTACGGGCTGTTTATACTCAAGCCACAGGTTGTAAAAGTGGAAATATGCCATAACTTAATAAGTGATGGGCTGGCGTCTTACCGAAGCCTCCGCTTGAATAAGCTAAGGATTATTTTCGCGTATAGACAAACCTATTGTTTTAGAAGGCTTCGATCCGAGGTGAAGTTTGAGCTTTTGCTTCACATTGACAGGATTGTAAAATGTTACAATGTCCGCTGAAGAAGCACAACCGGAAAAATTATTCGAACAATCTCTTGCAAATGTGGTATGGAGAAACTGTTCCTGTTAGTGTACCACGCTTGTCTCGTAACGAGAACTGTTTTGTTTTTCAAGGTCACACGTGATTAGCAGCTGTAGTAACATCTCCAAAATTCCACGAGGCATTCATTTTGGAAAATGCATCTGAATCGCCTACGGGCTTGTATCAAATTTGATAAAACCATCTGGAAAAACTTTTGACCAACAATTCCTGTTCGTGGTCAAATCTCATGGAATTGAAAAATTGCAAGGAATGAGCTTGCCTTCAAACTAGAACTCTAAGCCGTAAGTGAATATTTCACGACTGGCTGAGTTTCCCGCCTATCAACGCCATTGTTAAATTACTAATAATATATATATATATCATTACACAAATTGAAGCTTGGGGGTCTTCGGACGAAATATTTTTAGGTTTTCCCTGATGTTATCCGCTAGACTGTTATTAGGCCTCACGGCACTTTTTCGAATCAAGTTTTTCTACTGTCCAGACATCGCTATCATGATATATTTCGTAGTACTATGACTTATTGAATGGTAATAGAGTTTCCTTCGTTTGCGTGACCGAATTCTTGTAAAATGATAAGTGTTTCAGTCTCCCTTGTTTTCTCTCAAGAATAGCTAGTCTACTTCTTACGAAAAACAGAGGCGTCTATGAGCACGTGTTTTCCATGAGGGGGCAGGTAGTAGCTGGCAGTTTTTGTCGTGTGCGTCATCAAAACAAAAGCAGCGGTAGCACAAAGCCCTTGGCTCGTACCATTGTTCTCGCTGTTCTTCTGCTCGTTACATACGGGTAGTGCATGGGCAGTGAACTAAGCATCGAGGGACTTTCTGCGTCCCATTTCTCTTGCTGCTTCCCTTCGTTCAAACTTCCTTAATGCCATAAGCAAAGCAGGTTAGTTATGCGGGGGCAGCGAAACCATCGTGGCTGACGGTTTTTTTATATATTTCATCAGGACACAAGCGGCGTTGGCGTCAAGCCTCGAGGGACTTTATAATTTTTTTCTCCATTCCTCTCGCTGCTACGCTACTCGGACTCCACATAGTACGTACCGCCAACAGAGCAGGTTAAGCGGGGGACAGTATGGCCTTCATGGCTGGCGGTTTTGTGTGTGTTTTATCGAAAACACGAGCGATGGCGGCGGGCAGGTTGAAGGCATCCTCTCTTTTCTCTTTTTCTCGCAGCTCTCCATCTCAGAGTGACGCTAACAGCAAAGAATGTTATGCGGGGGCAGTGTAACCATCGTAACTGGTAACTATGCGTGTGTTAGTGTTACCTTAAAAAGAATGAGGTGGTGGGGCGAAGCTATCGATTTCATTTTCTCCCTTCTTATTCATCTCGCAGCTCCGCAGCATGTTCAGGCCTTCCACAAAACTACCAGCAAATCAGGATAAAAGTATCTCGAGAGAGCTCATAGTTTGCTGTCAAAAGGCTTATAATTTCATGGTTCACAGTGTAAAAGGGGCAGTTTTACCGTGAACCGTCATAAAAGCATGCGAATCATCAACTATGGAACGGTAGTTTCATTAAAGCACAAGCAGCCCAAGATCCAGCTTTAAGATGATCATCTTGCGAAATAAGAGCTATGGCAAAATTATAAAAGTTTTTATGGGAATATTTACTACATAAGGGATTCACTCATGTAGTAAACCTTGAAATGGATAACTCGCTAAAATGGGTTCCTTTCAACACAGTAAGCGGTCAGATAACAAGCACTACACTGTGAAAGTTAGGTGAAGTATTTTTATTGAGAATTTGACTGTATTTTTTTATTCCAAAAAACCGGACGTAAATATTCCCATACAAACTCTTATAATTTCATCATGACTCTTATTTCGCAAGATGATCATCTCCCAGCTGGAGCATGGACCACCTGTGATTAAAGGCGCTGGTAGTCACAAGCAGTTCATGATCGCGAAGAAAAAAATATCGTTAACTGACAGAGCTACTCTCCCGTTGATACCCTTGGTTAACCGTACGCTGAGTAGTAGAATAACAGCAAGTGATATGAAGGTCCGGAGGCGAAACACTAAACAATGGCATACGTGCAGGCGCTTTTTTTAACACCCATCTTCTTACGTGCGCTCAACTCGCCCTTCGCGCCTCCCCCCTTCGTTTGCCTCCGTAAAAAAAAAAGGCAAAGCGCTGTTGTGCTTATTATGTGTACGCTTATTCCTGTGAGTTTCAAGGATGCTACATATGAGAAACTGTTTTGCTTACTAGAAACAAAACTGTATAGTATAAACAAGCGATATCGATTGCTGTGATGTAAGCATATCTCATCATTATCATGAGAAGTGACAAGTGCGAGTGGTCTTGCACTGAAAAGATTAGTGGAAAATGCACGAAAGATTTATAAAGATTTATATTAGTTATCAGTTACTTAATCGACGCGCTTGCTTCCTTAGGGGAAAAAGCTTGATATGAATACAGAATCTTTTTCTGACATTTGTACAATCACCTACCATAAACACAGAGTTACATTACCTCTAAGTCAGAAGGCTGCCAAGCTGACAAACTGAGTGATTGCCTTGATTAATTTGAAATCCGAGTGGTTTCATTTCTTATACTCCCAAAATTAAAGAAACTGGTGACAACTGTCAGTCAGCTGTTAAAAATATTGGGACCTGGTAGAGGCGAGGATTACCAAGAAGACAACTAAAAAAAAAATAGCATGGACTTGACAGATACGTCTTTATTTTTCTTCTCTTCGTATTCAAAGCGACGGAAAGGGGAAAAACGGAACTGAAAAAAGAATGACCAGCGGTTACCAAAAAAAAAAGGAATCCGAACAACCCTTACTTCAGAGTAAATTTCAGCCTACTTGTAGCCGTACCCCCTTCGCAAGGAGTTTCTCCATGGGGGAGGGGGTACGGCTTCATGCAGGTTTAAAGTAAAATTTAAAGGAGAATAACGCTGACCACAGGTTCCCTATCGGGTCTCCGAACTGCGACAACGCTTACTATTGCAGCTTAGTTTTCTCCCAAGGCTACTGAGTACATAAACTTGAAAACGCCAAGCTAAATAGATTAAACAGATAAATGTTCTTCGAGATAATCTTTTAACATTCAGTTTTTCCCGAAACAAATTCATTGAACCAGCTCCAAGAAATTGAGAATAATTATGAACGTAATAACAAAATGGTGTCAGTCATGCAGATTCCTACTTTAAACTTTTATTAATTTGGATGAAAGCCTTAATACCATGACGCTAACAGCTTTTAAAATTGGATTTCTTTCAACTTTTGAAAGTAGTATTCATATGTAGATTACTATGCAACATGGATTCTTCAAACACGGTCCTCTCTCTTTCAATACAGCTGGTTGGACTTTCGAGGTTATCGTTGGTAATTGTCTCGAAAGCGAAATGTAAGCCAGCGAGTTTTGCATAACATCAGATTTCACAAAATACTTCCTGAAACATTTAGGATCGCAACCAATTTACGCTTCCCCCGAATACATCTCAATTTAATTTGAAACATCGAGTACCACCATGCGTGCTGTTGTTATATCTAGCAACCTTTTGTGCCTTCCGTGTTTCTTTGCCGTGCTATTCAATCTGCAAAAAAGAGGGATATCGCAGGACACCACCCACTGCCTCTATCGTGTCGGTTTCTGATAATCTTGGGTTACTTGGAACCATATGCATTCCTTTCCACCGGTGTATATATCTCCCTTGTTTTCCAAAATATAAATTAATGAATAAAAAATTAAAAAATATATATCGTTGTGTTTTTATAAGCCAATTTCGGTTGTCCTCGCCAAAAGCTTATTCTCAGAAGTGACGTTCCCTTCTCCCACATGACACGGAAGTTTCTAAACGGGGAAGCGCGCCCGGTTTTCCCATTGCTTATCTTCATTTCGAAGGAATAAGCTCAAACCAAAACAGATAACGTTGCCAGACATGGTTTGATGCTGCTCTGGTTTAAAGATTTAATGAATGTAACCGAAGTTAAAATTCATAGACCAAACGTTTCGACACTCCTGTCTAATGCCTTCATCAGGGGTGATCTAAACGCTGCATTAAGGTCCTTTTATACACTCACTAATTAGCTTCCCTTTTTTTCTGACGATGTCTAAATAGGCGTCAGGAAGTAAGCCACCATCAGCACGATTTAAAGGAGCGTGGCCGGAGTTAATATGCCAAGCTTCCAAACAAAGGCGCTGGTGGTAACGCCGATAAGTGATGAT
Source organism: Pocillopora damicornis (assembly GCF_964200805.1). Lineage (NCBI taxonomy): Eukaryota > Metazoa > Cnidaria > Anthozoa > Scleractinia > Pocilloporidae > Pocillopora > Pocillopora damicornis. Next base: position 22,662,734 of record NC_142677.1, read on the forward strand.
AATTTTAGACTTATCTGCCCAATTGTAAGGCATGCGTGCTTTGATAAGGCTAAATTTTCTTTTTAGCAAAAGAAAACCGCTTTTTAATGCTCTTTCAAACGTGTACCAAACTGACGTTTAGTCTGTCCGATGAATTCGTTGTCACAGTCATTGCAAGGAATAGAATAAATGGCTCCTTTAAATCAGCGGAATGAACGTTCAAATGGCTCGCGTAGCGGAGCCTGCGCACTCGTTTGCGGCTGTTTTTCCCAAGTCATGACAACGTTTGCTCATGCGCGGACGTTTAATCACGAAATATCGTGACCATAAACCCGCTGACTAAACACACATCACTGTCGCGTTTGGTTGTTAAATTTTTATCATCGTGTTTCTGTACGCTTTTTAAGAGGTTTGACATGATTGCTAAAGCTGTTTTGATATTTAGCTAAACGTCGGCCATAATAGACTTGCATTACTTGATTCATCTATAATTATGCTTAGGGTTAGATTCACCTGCTACCAACTACCTTGTATAAAAAGACACTAACTATCAAACTTCCTTTGGAAACAACTGACGTAATTGTATATCAAGAAAAACGACTAAAGCCGGCACTTTGTGCCTTAATATTTAGGAATTTGTGTTGTCTTTTTTAGTCATTTTCACTACAACTAGTCGCTGACAGGGTCCTTCTCGCGTTGATCCTCCATCAGCATTTTCAGCTGAGCCCTTGCGCTCTCCAAAAATAGGTCCAAACCATGAAGGTACTTTTGTCGAACGGCTCTATCAGCCTGTTTGAAGAACGGACCACAAATGTCAGTATTAAAGACTGCCCCACTTAAAGACATCTTTGAATATCTGTGAAATACACTTTATACCGAAGTCAATTCGCGTCCTCGAATACTTTGGTTTCAGGATAAGCTGAAGACAAAAATGCTCTTGAGCTGGAGCGAATTATGCCGCCGTTTGTGAATCTAACTATCAAACTTCCTTTGGAAACAACTGACGTAATTGTATATCAAGAAAAACGACTAAAACCGGCACTTTGTGCCTTAATATTTATGAATTTGTGTTGTATTTTTTAGTCATTTTTTAGATTTTGTCATTCCCAGCATCTGTTACTTACCTTCTCCCTCGATCACTCTTTCCTTTTGTACTGTTACCAAGTTTATCTATCCATTCATTCAGTCATTCACTCATTTATTTAATCATTCATTTATATTTCATTCATTCATTCATTCCCTCATTCATTAGATACTTTCCATCATGACCCCCTATTTTTACCTCTTGTCTAACTCGTGAGTATTCCAACATTTCTTTCTTTGTCTCCTCCTTTATTTCCTCAGCAAACTCCTTCCCTCTCTGCCTTTCCTCCTTCAGAGCCTCTTCCAACACAACCTGCGTTACAGATCAAAACAGAAACAAACAGAAACAAACAGAAACTGTGAAGACCGCAAAAGAAAGGCTGGTGGAAAAGCAACACCTGAAAAACCCCGTACACAACCACAAATATTGATGTGGACTTTAACTGATCATCAAAACAGGTCTAAAATTTCTTTCATTAGAAGCGTTGCCACACGAGAATTCATAAGATAAATGGAGTGAAAAAATTCTCCCGGCAGTCACGCTCAACACGCCCTTTTCGCAAGTTTGTCCGCACTTTCCGATGGTATGTACTTACCAACCTTCCCGCGTTTAAAGGGGTTGGTGTTGCGTCGGTGGGAGAGTATAGCAGGTAATTTAGTATTAACAACTGAGTTGAAAACGTAAATTGGCCACCGTAAAGAGTAAACAAGCTGACGTTTCGAGCGTTAACCCTTCGTCAGAGCGATGACGAAGGGCTAACGCTTGAAAAGTCAGCTTGTTTACTCTTTACGATGGCCAATTTACATTTTCAACTCGCGTTTAAAGTCTGTCTACTTTAATGATTCGTTCCTTTTTTTCTTACCTTACTGTGATTTGTCAATGTGATTTTCATGGCGCCCCTCTTGTTTAGAGGAGTGATGTCACACCTCGGATTATGAGTCTTGAAAACTTTAGCCAACGTTTTCAAGCGTATCATTTACAATCCGTTTTAATCTCCTTAAACGTGTAAATTTTTTTTTTTGATATGTGTTAAAAACTATTCTGATGTAACACAAATTTAAAATTTTGTTGAGCCGCTTTTTTGAGTTAAAAAATACCGCTATTTTGGCTAAATTGTAGCGAGGACGCGCGGCCTCATTTGTGTTGTTTATCGTATCGTGTCTAGTCTCTTTCAAGGCGAGAACAATTTTGCATATTGTTAAAACTGTCTCAAGTTATAGTCAAGTTTCTTTCAAACTTAATTGCGAATCACTTAAATACTGCTATTTTGAATGGGACAAGAGGAGATAAAAAATTATTTGAGCGACACACACTTTGCTAGCTTCTCTCTCTTCCTTCATAGCATCTTCCACAAGTCTCTGTAGCCGGTGTCCTTCTCGGTCTGTTATTGTCTTGATGGCTTCCTGTGGACAAGGAAAAAAAAATCACATGGAGCCGGAAGGATTAAGAAACCTGCCAACAGCAGATCTGTATATAAAGCCATCCGTCAGAAGAGCAATAAAATGCTCAGAGAATACGTGATGTATCTTTCTACATGCATATTCACCCAAGCCCAAGCGAAGAAGCATGTTTCTTAGAGTATTTTCATCACACACACAGTGTATATCATGTCACCCAGACTCAACTCATAAACGGATCGCGTTGCAATATGGCGGTTGTACTGCTATATTTGGAGCTAGTTTGGCCAACGTGATCTATCTTATCACAACCAGATCAGCTTAGTCCGCTTACTCCTCTTTCATATGTTTGTTATTTCTTATCCCCATAAAAGAAAGGGGGGGGGGGACGTTCATGAGTCTCTCTAGGACTGTGGATGTTTATCTCTTATGTAAAGCCATACTAGTTTCTTTTTACTACTTTATTGGTTACCACATTAATAAATAGATTTAGCGTAGAAGTACAAGTCAAAAATTTCCAAGGTCAGGGATAACACTCAAGTGTGAATTCTTGCTGCATAGGAATGTGGCAGAAGTAACAGTAGTAGCAATAAAAAGGAACTTCTGCAACGAATTCATCACATTTAGAAATTTCAGGTTTTGGGGCTGTTCAGTCTGAAGCTACCTTTCACATGCACGCCGTGGTTACCTCGGCCCAAAAAAAATAAACACACCTCATGCTCCGTAATGAATTCCTCATATTTTCTCCTCTCCTCTTTTCTTGCCGCTTCTACTGCTTCTGTGCACTGCTGTTTGGCATCCTGATGGAGAAGAAATATCAGAGGCATACCTTCAAACTTCAAAGAAGAAAGAGCGCATTTCGTCCGAGCATCAGAAAATCAAGACCAATGTAATTACAAAAGCCAATCACAGTGGAGTGAAATATCACAAATAACCGAAAGAAACTCGGAGTAAAATCCATCAAACTACCCAAAGCGTGGGAAAATGTGAGTGATCTAGTTGCAGATGGTTTTTTTCTTTCAATTTTATTGGCTAAGAGGGTGGTAAGAGTTTTCTTTACCAATCACTGAGCACAGCATAGTAAAACTAACGCATTTTCTAGTTGCCATGTCAAATAGAACACTTACTTACCTCAATAGCTTTGTCTAAAGCCTCTTTGCTCTTTAATCGTTCTTTTTCAATATGAGATTCAATCTCCTCCTACAGGCAACGAAAAAACTGTTAAAAAGCTTAACACTTCTACTTGTAAAAACTTTGTTAGGTTTTCTATTCTGCGCATAAACATTCTTACCTTGTGCCTTTGTTTTTCTTCATCCAACAAATCACTTGTTTTTTGTTCGTTCTGTTTCCTCTCCTCTTGTAAAGTTCTTTCAAAGCTCTCTTGCTACAAGGTGAAAGGTCAACTTCAACGTGAAAGTTTATGAGACTCGTGTGATTGGAAATTAGAAATATTTGGTGGAAAGAGAAAAGCACTGAATGTGGCAAGCTCTTAACACTTTTTAAAGCTACATAATGCAAACTAATGCAAAAACATCCATCTAACAACAGTTGAGGAAATGACTGCTAACAATTTGAGGATGTAAAGAAAATCAATATTGAAGAAAGAAAAAGGAAATTGATTTCTTTACCTGATCTTGAAGGAAGCCCTGAAACTTCTTTTTTTGATCTTCCAGAAGCTTTTCTATTTCATTCTTGTTACATTCTTGTTGTTCCAAAACAGCTTTTCTGGATAATTCCTTGAGAGGGAAGGCATCAACTATTATTAAACACTTCTAAAGACAGGTGGAAAGGAAAAGTAGTGGAGGAGGAGGTACTGGCTGCAGAAGGGAGGAGATGAAGATTAAATGAAAAGAAGAAAAAGAGGATGAGAGGGAAAAAGGAATAAAAAAGAATATAACTGACATAAATTCAGTTCCAGTGGCACTACCTTATATTCCTCCACAATTACTGCCAAGGTGTCATGGCCAGCTTTTCTAATCTCTTTTACTTGATTTTCATGTTGTTCCTGTAGAATTACAGAGAAAACAGCAATTTGTAACTTAATTTTTCAGTCATATGGATTACACTTAACCCTTTAATTCCCATGAGTGACCAAGACAGAATTTCTCCTCACGATATCAATAAAATATCAACCAGATAAGTGAAGAGAATAAAGAAAAATAAAATAACAATTTGGGGATTATTAGTTGATCCAATACTAAATTCTCTGAACTAAAATTATAACAATTGTATGGTTGACAATAAGGAAAATTACAATTTTTATCTGGGAGTTAAAGGTTTAATAGATCCTTCTCAAAATTTCTCTTACCTGAAGATGTTGGTATTTCTCTGTTTGTTTAGCAAGCATTTCCGTAAGATTCTGGGATTCTTCTTCAAGAGTTTTATCCTTTTCTAGAAGTGCATTTAGGTCCTATTGGCAAATATCAGTTCACAAGATAGTTTAGAAATAATCCACAACACATTTTAATTGCTCTGAATTTGTTCTCTGGTCAAGTTGTCAACACAGAAATAATAGGTACCAGGAGCAGATCTAGAAATTCCTTACAGGTGGAGGAGGGGGGGGGGGGGGGGGGAGTAGAAATTTTGATTCAGAATACACAGATTTATTTTAAGTTTAAATTCTTCACCTTAAGTAGTAACATTGGATCTTGTAATTGTGAGAATTTTGGTATCAGACAAGAAGAAAATAAACCCACAGATCTGTTGGGGAAGGGGATCTGGATCCCCAGACCCTCCCCACAAACTGTCACTGTTAATATTCCCTTCCAAGACTACTCCCACTGGGCAACCATGATACATAAGACCAACTGTTCTCAGACTCAAGATCTTCACTATAACACAGTTGTAGTAGTAATTCACTTCCAATTAGGTGCCTAAGGCTGAAATATAGAATACATTCCACACATACAACAGTACTGTTTGAATACCAAATTGAATGAAAATTGAAGGACAATGCCAGATACCTCTCGTAACTTTAATTTTTCTTTCTCAGCAATGGATAATTTTTCTTGAAGTCCATCCATCTTCTCCTCAAGTTCCTTGTTTACTTTATTTGCATCATGAAGCTGCTGAGTAAGTTCTTTGTGAGTACTGTCTGTTGGCTTTTCAAACATTGAACTTGGCTGTTGTTGTGCCATTACAACCTATGCATAAAAAGGTATTTATTTGTAAGTACATTGGGTTTTGATTTATATGGATTTTAATTAGAACTCTCCTTTTCACTGAAGGGTGGAGTTTCTAAGGAGATAAATATTTCATAGAGAGGGAAGGAGAAATGAAGATTTTATGGAAAAAAACTTAAGGCAAAAGTAAAAATTTCATTAAAATGGCATTTGGTTAAAACTCAAGCATGTTAGTTAAAAGTAGAGCCTTTTCTTTACATACCGATAGTATGTCTTGAGCTGATGAAACTTCTTTATCTAAAGTATTAAACGTATTAGGACTGTTTTCTTGTGTTTGTTGATTTACAGCTGTGATATATGATGGTATAAATTTTTCATCTGTCACTGCTGAATTTCCACCACTTGTATGACTGGCTTGTGTCTGAAGTTGTTGGCCTTGTTCTTTGTTAGATGGATCTGAAATTGTTTCCACTGGCTCTGTTAATGATTCAGCGAGAAAAGAAGAAAAATCTGCATGAAAGCTGTCATATTCTGTTTTGTAGTCTGGCTTGTTTTCTTCCTCTTTCAAAGATTTTCCTGATGATGCAGATGTTGCTGGAGATACATTTTGATTGTTTAAAAGAAACGAGTTAATAAAATCTGAATGGTCACCAACAGCTGGAGGGTTCTGGATTGAAGAAGTTGATTTTTTGTCAGTTTTACTTGAAGTGTTGAATGATGGCGCAATATTAGATGGCAATATCCCAGATGTGGTGGGTGATGATGATGGAGGGGCAACTGCAGCCCAAGTAATTAGAGATCCTGGTGCACTACTTCCATTTGCAGCTGGTGTTGCAGACTGAAAGAGAAGTCCTACACATGTTTGCATGGTTTATGCACAGAAAAGTATCAAAATCTGAGATCCACATTTGAACAGGCAAAAAACAATAAAATAAAATACAGTAGTCTACAACAAGTAATGCATTGGTCTTAAACAAAGAAATTAAATTGTTACCCAAATACCATAACACACCAGAACAATTAACTAATTACAAATAATCATTCTTCCAACCTGAAATTACTACAAGAATTCAATTATTCTAGTCCTAAGCTCTTAAATCAAATCCAACAACAATACCCTAGTCAAACCCATTAAAACAGAAAAATGATTTAGGGATGAAATTAAAACTGCACTAGGATTGAAATAAAGCCAGCTATGTCCACAAATTTGATATATGATATCAATCTAGAAAACTTGCATGTACGGGGAAAAAGGTTCACCTCGAAACCTCCAAAGTCTGCCCAATCATCGTCATCATTCTGAAAAAGATACACATATATATATATAAACGTTACACTAACACGTTACAATTCATTCTCGATATTGTCCACGCATTTCGATTACGAGTTGAAAAGTTCTACACGAAGACCACAAAAATCTTCCCTTACAGTACCTCTTCATTTCCCGCTGATGAACCAAAATCAGCCCATGTATTTCCATCCATCATAAGATTTTGTCTTCACCTTGCCATTAACCAGAAAATTTAAAAGATCGAACCAAATTCAACAGGAACTGAAATGTAGCAACACTTTTCGGCCAGGCGTTCCAAACTTCTCCCATGAGACATCAGTCTCGCGTGGTCATGTGATCGAATGTCTTTGGCGCCATTTTAAACGTGTTTAATGCACACTGTATTTTGATTTGCATTTTAAAAACTCTGTTTTATTATTGTAAATTTCAACGGAGAAGTTCTTATTTTACCAGATAGCCCTTAAAATCTCTAGTAATTGAATATTTTAATAGCTCTTTTGTCTAAGAAGATCTAGGTTTTATAGATGTTATTGGGAAGAAACCCGAAGTAACATCATGGCGCGTAAGCGAAGATTATCATCAGATGGCGAAGAAGAAGCAGAGGTCAATCAAGAAACGCAGGGGGAATCACCTCAACCCAAGAAAAAACGAGTTTCATCAGCTAGAAGTGTAGCACACGAGGGAAGTATGGAAGAAGATACTTTCAACTGCTCGCAAGCTCCAGATTTTCCAGTTTCGTCGGTAAGAATACATATATATTTTGAACTAGTGAACAAGACGAAAGTAGGGTAAACTAACTCACATACTGGTCCCAGATTAGCAGATTATAGCGATTACACTAACATGCATCTTAAATAACACATTTATTAAAGGTGTGGTGGAAATCAGGGAGGTATTCGAAAACTATTGAGCCTGATTATCAGCACAGCGGTTAAAACTTTTAGCTGACATATATTTGTTCTAATGGTATCAGTTTAACAAACAGATTCCAAGTTGCCGTGTGTCTGTTCAGTAATAGATCACAGATGATGTCAAAATGTGGTAAGAACAAAAAAGTGGCACACAAGGCGCAGCCGAGTGTGTCACTGATGTTCTTACCACATTTTGACATCCTCTGTGATTTATTACTGAACAAATGTGCAGCAACTTGGAATCTATTTGTTTTATATAATAAAGAATTAAAAAAACTTTTAATGATGAGGTCATCTATACGTCTGTCCTCCAATAGATCATAATTGAGAAGCAATCAGAATGCGTGCATAACTGAGCTTATTATATAAACTCATATATTTAATTAGCTACTTTATTTCCTTGAAAATACTTCCACAAAGTGTCCTTTTCCATTAATTTTAATGGAAAAATTTAAAACTTACCATTAGTCCTTCAAAAGAAGTGGAGTAATGCTGTAAGTGTTTCTCCTTATAGAAAAGGAGTGATAAAGAATTTTCAAACTTTCCAAGCAGAGTCATTCAAATCATGGCCTTTTTATTTTGAATTCCAGTTTTTTTTTTTTTTTGCAATGATAAGCACCTCATCAGGTGCTGATTAGGTTCTGTTAACATTCATTTTATAACTTTGCAGTCAGAGGCTGAAGTTGGAATTATTGAGAAGGTGACATTAGTGAATTTCATGTGCCATACCATGCTGGAAGTGCCTCTTGGACCAAATGTGAACTTTATCATTGGACGAAACGGAAGTAAGTGCTTTTGAAACAAGACCAATTGTTGATCACTCTTACTTTATAGTGAAAACCAAGTGTAGCAGTGGTGTGAATTTATTATAACCAGCCAGCAACTAGTTGACATATTACAGTGTTCTCCCCCATTTAAGCATGACATATAAAGGGAATTTTTAAATAATAAGGCAATCTTTCACCTGTTGAGTTTTTAAGAATTTAAAATGATTTTAGGCAATAATGAGAGGTACTACCATTCTTTTGTTGGTTTATTAGTTGCAAATGGAAGATTTGAGAACTAATTGGTTATCTTTCAAACAGTCCAGAAAGGAAGAAAAGGTTGGATTTTGATTTTTCCATGATCTATTTTCAAGGTGGTAAGAGTGCCATTATGACAGCATTAGTGGTAGGATTAGGTGGAAAGGCCACCACTACCAATAGAGGAAATTCTCTCAAGGGATTCATAAAAGATAAGTGCAGGTGAGAAATTTCTTTAATCTCAATACAAACAGAATAATCAGACTCACATGAGCAAAGCTTTACCCAGTTTCTGTGGAATTCCCACATGCCTTTGTCTGGTTGTTGCTAAGCTCTGGCTGCTAGCAAAATTCATCAGATGCAATGTTTGTGCCACCACACTTGAAATTTTAGCCGGTAGCATTAGAATTCCTAGCTACAACCCTGCCTTTGGGGACTCTGGCATCCCTCAACAACCTCTGCTCTATCATTTTATGTGACAATGACCAAAGGTATATGAATCAGTCAAAGTCATGTTTATCAAATGATGAAGTACTTAGGAGTTGCCATAGAGGATAGTGGAGCCCAAAACTCCAACTGTGTGCAACAAGTAACCTTGAAAAACTTATGAGTTGCATCCAACCAGGCATCATCACACTGCTAGCTAGAGGAAGACTGTACTGTATTTTCTTACCCAATACTTGCCAAACTGGTGGGGAGGGGAGGGGATTGTTGTAACAATTTCAACAGTTTTGTGACCTTAACAGCTTCTGCTAAGACATGGGGTTGACCTGGGAAGACAGAGTAAATGTTACATGACAGGCCTGTCCAGCATGGTCTAAATTATTTTAAACCACATTAAGTAGTTTAGTCATTGATTATTTTTATATTAAGTCATTTTTTTGTGTCTTAGTTATGCCCAAGTCTCAATCAAGCTACGAAACAGAGGACAGGATGCATACAAACCAGATGATTATGGAGAGTCTATAACAGTGGAAAGAAGAATCAGTAGTGATGGGAGTGGATCCTATAAGCTCAAATCGCATGACGGTACAGAAATAAATAATTATCAGGCACATTTTTGCTACCATAAACAGGGGCTCACAAATATCTTTGATATTTTTTTTGTTTCAGGTAAATTAATATCACAGAAAAAGGATGAACTTAATCACATTCTCGACCAATTCAACATTCAGGTAAACTGGAATTGGGACTTCACTTAACCTTTGACTCCTAAGAGTGACTAGCATCTAATTTCTCATTACAATATTTCCCCTGAATGAAACATTAAGATCATGAGAATATAGGAAATGATCTCCAACACAAGCAGCTCTTGATTGTTAGGCAACTTTCCCAGTCAGAAGTTGATTAATTTCAATTGTGTCCCAGGTTGATAACCCAGTATCAGTGTTGAATCAAGACACAAGTAGAAATTTTCTGAACTCTTCAGATCCCAAAGACAAATACAAGGTATGTGTTTTTGAACTTGTACAGGTAATTGTAGATTGTAGTAAATTTATCATTGCTATTGATTTGATTTGAGAAAGAGATAGATTTCAGAGAAGACATCAATTTGTAGCCTGGTATTCAACTATTTTTTTTCTTGTTTGTTAGTTTTTCCTTAAAGCCACCCAACTGGAGCAAATGAGTACAGATTATCAGCTGATTATTGAACAGCAAGATATCATAAAAAATACCCTGGACAGAAAACAAGAGGTACATACATACCACATGGTTAACCTTACATGTAATTATCTTTGAAAATACAGTGCTTGGAAACAAAAATCACATCATTTCAACTCATTGCAGACCCTTCCAGCTATGCAGCATCAAGTAAAAGAACTAGAAGATAAATACAAAGATATTGCACAATTGAAAAATATGAAGGAGCAGGTTGAAGATCTAAAGAAAGAGAGAGTCTGGGCAGAAGTTTTTGAAACTGAAAAGGTACACTGTTTGCAGAATTACAGGATTACAATATCACAAAAATTTCAAGATCAGATCCCTATTGTATTATTGAGTCATAACTGGTGCAACCCTCCAAAAGTTTGCTCTACATAGCTATTTTACTCTTGTTAATTTTTTTCTTTATCATAATCTTGTCCTTATATTGAACCAATTCCAACACTTCCAGAAGTGGTTTAAATGTAACTTTTCATATTTTCAATATGTTTTATAAAATAATTCAAATAGTATGTGCACTCTGATTGGCTATAAAACCATTTTACATGAGTGTATGTAAACACGGTTTTCATTCCTCTTTCATTAGTTATTTTATAAAAGAAATATAAAATGGTTTCTGTGTTTACATAGCCTGATGTAAACACGGAAACCATTTTACATTTCTTCAGTCTAGTAGAGAAATGTGGAGAATATACAAATCTATTATCTGTTGTCCCATCAACCTCTGACATCCCCCAAATTGGAATGTTCTTGTTTTGTGTTTTAGTGTGCATGTTGTAAGTACCACAGTGTTCCCAATGATGAGATCATCCTTGCGCACTCAGGACTAGCATTGTACACTTGTGCATTTGTTTGTGTGCCGACAACTAAGGGACCCACTTTGCTGCAGTGTTAGCAAGGTGGGCTGAGGGAACAATGACAGCAATGTGCTGCATTACAACAAGACTAGTGAAGACCTATGATTAAAATGTGCTCTCTTGTTGTACTCTAGCAACTTGGTCCCCTAGCAAGAGAAGAAGAAAGTCAGAAGGCAAGGTTGCCAAGATATGAAGAAAGAGTTACAACTTGCCAGGTATAATGCATGCAAATTGTTTCACATTGCCTCGATATGCAATTGATACTGGAAAATCCTCTTCTTGAATATTGAAGTTTTAATAACTAGCGAAGAAAGTCAGAAGAGTGTTTTTTCTGCTGTTAAAATGAAAACCTTTTTTCCATAAATCAGTTGTTTCTTAGGACTTACAACCATGAGCAGGAAAGAGGTGTCTGTCTGGAACCTTTTATTTGTGAATTAGTTGTTTGGACAATTTTATTTACATTATTACAATCTGAGATTTATGGATTATTTCATTAAAGGAAGAAATAAGAAACTTGGAAGAACAGTGGGCTGAAGTTAATCAGCAGTTCAATGCCATCACTCAAGAGGCCAAACAGTTGAATGGAGAACAAGCTGCTATATGCAATGAACTTAAACAAAAGAAAAACCTTTACAGAGAAAAACAGGTGTGCTTCCATTGTTAATGCATTTTTTTATGGTATTACACCTTTATTTTGCCTTGTTTAGATTTAGGCTGTTACAACTACGTAGATAGATCAGCACTGAACATTCAGAAATTAGTAACCTAGAAAATGGCAAAATAACAGTGACAAGATATTAAGAATTTTCTCAATTCTGGTAACCAAATCTCATGTATGTTACCCAAAAATAGACAAATGCTGGCTTTCATATATATTCTGAAGGCTTGAATATGCATTTATTTCAGTCCAGAGTACGAAAGTTGAAGCAGGAGAAGAACACATCAGAAAATGATCAAAAGCAGTTGATGGAGAAAATTGAGGAAATCAGACAAACGTAAGTGCTTAGGGGGTTCCCACTTAAAGGCCTTAAAGGCCACTCCAGTGCCTTACTTTTTTTCTTGCCTTCTCAACTCTGCTTTTATCAGAGCCTTTTCAAGGCTGTGCACCCTAAATATCCAAGATAATAACCCTCAAGCACACAGTGATGCTTCAAAGAGCACAATTTTGTAATCCATTATGTAGTGAATCTCAAAATTTTTGCTAATTGGACATCACAACATACTCCTGGTAATTGATGTTATTATTTGCCTCAAACATGATAATTCTGTTCATGTACATGATACATGGAGTTTTTGTTTAATTTTTTATGTCTTTTTTACAGAGCTATGCGTGATCTAGAATCTGAGAGGAGGCAACGACAAGATGCTCTTCAGCAAAAAAGAGATGAGTTCAAAGCACTGGAAAGCCAGTTGTCAATGACAAATCATCACAGAGGACAGCTGGAACAAGCTATCAGCAGAGCAAAAGAAAGAACTTACCAGCTGAGGTAAGCTAACAAGTAACTTGTTATATCCATGGGAGGTTTGTAGTAGTAAACTGTTAATGGTTATGGTAAAAATTAGTGTGACTGTCAATTGTTACACTGTAACTGAACCACACAGGCAGATTTTGAAAAGTTATGGAACATGTAATATCAAGTCAAGCTGTTTTTTTCTAGTAAGAAAGGATCACTGCCTTGGCTCAGTAATAGTACAAGTCATGTTTAAGTGAATGGCACTACACCTATGATGAAGTATTTTTAGCAAAAAGGAAATTCTTTCCATTCCTTTCTGTCACAAGCTAGGATATCTCTGTTATGAAGAATTTGTAGGATTGTTATTGTGGGTTTTTTAGATTGGCTGTTCTTTATTTTTTGCAGTAATAAATTTTTTTCATTTATGAAATCCCTGACATTTATGCAGGGTATTAATTCTTGCAGTTTGTTAGAGGGAAATGTAACCTTTAGCATTTAGTACTTGTTGAATTTAAAGCACATACAATCAGAAAATCCACAAAAAGTGATGTTCAGGCTTGGCAAAACTTTCATATTGCATGGCCCATTTTCCTTTTTTTGTTAGGTGTGTATTTAGAATAAACCTCTTTTACCAATCTTTCTCTGCAGGACAGATGTAAATGATGCAACTCATAGAGCTGATGCAATTCAGAGACAATTAAGAGATCTTCAAGGAAGCCGTAACAACAAACTCAAACTATTTGGGTCTTGGGTACCTGATCTTCTCCAAAGAGTGGAGCAGGCAGAACGGAGAGGAAAGTTTCATCAAAAACCTGTTGGCCCCATTGGTAACACACTGTTTTTTTTTTCTATATTTTTTCTTTCAATATATTTTCTTATTATCAGTCAGAAGGATTCAAATCTTTGCTTGAACTAAAATCAAAATTCAAGAAATCAGAATATTTCATAAATTTTGATTTTGTGGTGATCAAGTAACACATTTAGTCTCTAGTTTCTCTCAACTAAGGGATTCTAGAATTGATTCTTAACTGAAACTACATTTAGTACAAGATATTTACTTAAGTTTTTTGTAATTTAAGGAGCTCATCTAACCTTGAAGGATCAGAAGTGGGCTTTAGCAGTGGAATCCTGCATCAAGAAGTTTGGTTGGGCATTCTGTTGTCATGACAGTCATGACCAGCAAGTTCTCCGCCAGCTTTTCCAGCAAGTGTCTGGAAAAGATAACATACCCACCATAATTGTCAGCAGGTTTCAGGTTTGTCTGAGAAAGTTATTTTGTCTTTTAACTCATTGCTGAGAGATCATATTGGTGAGGGTGCCTTGGAGTGGTGTTGTAGGGCAGAAGAAATTTGTTAGTGTCCTCCACAAGGCAATGTCCTGCAGGATGTCTCAGTTGAAAAATAAAACTTACTTATATTCACCTTTAGGAAGGAGAGGGATAAGAACCCAAATAGTTTTGCTTGACAGTGTAATATGGAGAGTAATGTAAACACAAAAAATGGCTGGATCTTAACAACAGAGGTTTTAAGTTACTAGAGCCATTAGGAACCACAGTTATATGACATCATTTAAAAAATAATCATTCTTCTTTGTTATTTTTGTGTACCTTTGTGGACTATAGTGGTTTCTCATAATTCTGTTTTGTTGTTTCATTTCAGAATGAGGTTCATGATGTTTCTGCTAATGTAAGAGAAATACATCAATTGTAACTAATAACTACTTATGGACAGTTATTTTGGCTTCTTCCTTTTCTGTGGGTGATCCATTGACCTGAGAACATTTCTATGTCAATCTTTGGTTATTAAACAATCCTTAAGATTTCTTCTAAATGAGTATCTTAAATCTCAATCTTACAGGCAAAATTTGCCCTTGAGAGCACCCACACATACCTCTACCATAAATTACTGAGAGCAGTTAAAAAATTATTGGCCATGATTTCTGACATAAAAAAATTAATAATGTGAATTATCATCTTTGATTTAATTCAGAAACCCAGATGTGAGTTTCCTACCATTTTAGACATGCTGATTATTGACAATCCGGTTGTTACAAACTGTCTGATTGATCAGGTTAGCAGAACTGTCAGTACATTTTTTGGATGTACTTATTTTAGCAATTGTGTGATCAGTTCATTTCCACGTTGTTCAGGTGGAAGTATAATCCTGGCTTCCTCTCTGAAAATAACAATCACTGCAGATCTTTCTCACAAGTCACTGATACTTTCACTCTCAGGTTGCCATAGAGTCTGTTTTACTCATCGAAGACCCCAAAGTAGCACGTCAAGTTATGTTTCAACGCCCTCCTGCAAAAGCTAGAATGGTGAGTTTGGATATCCTGTTTTCTCCAGCTTAGACCCCATCTAATCATGTGAATGAGTCTTTGCTCAAAAAGGCACACTTTTTACAGCCTAGATCTGATATATGCCTATGATGACAGCAAGTTTTGCAATTGAAACCTATCTCACTTTGAAATGTACAGTGTACCAGTACATCTCTGAGGTGCTAAAGAGAGGTTCTGATCACACAAGGCTAAATATAGGTTTGGCCTTTTATGCTCAAGTTTTTGAAATCTCCAAAAGTAACATAATGGTCTTGCTGGGTGCAGAGTTAACCCTCTCAAAAGTTATAATCAATTAACGAAGAATCTATTGTGTAACATTTCAGGCTTATGCCATGAATGGAGATCAACTGCTTGGTGGAAAAACGGCCAGATCATATGCATCGATGATGGATAAAGCCAGATACTTACAGAAGGACATTGAGGTAGAGATCAGGTAGGTCAGAAATTTATTTGCACTCAATGTACATGACACACTAAAGTTTTCCACTAATTGTTGATATGATTTTCTGTAAGGAAGTGCTGGAACTGATTTTTCTCCAAGCTTGTATAAGAAAATTTAAAGGTGGATTTTGGAGACCCAAGCCAGTTCTTAACTTGCTTTCTTTTAAAAGTGGAAGTGCAAGTTTTGCAAAATGGTCTTAAAAACACTGAAAATTGCAAGTGGAAGTGTGAGAACCAATTTTCCTTCTCACTCTTATGCTCACACTCATGTTGAAGCCATGGTCATAGTAATTAAGATCCATTATACTTGAGTCACTGATGGAAACTTAGCCTTGGAAGATGGTTGTCTTGTCAAGCCATTTAATGAGATCAACCAGAGGTGGTTGGATAGTGTGCACAAATGTTGCAACCTTTGCATTTTTCAACCCTTGCAAACAGGGGGCTTTGTGGTGAATTTATTGTTTATTTGTTTGTTTTACTTTGTTTTGCTTTTTCAGACAGTTAGAGCTGGATCTTCAACACAAACAACAGCACTGTCAGCAGTGCCAAAGAGACTTGGAGGAAGTTGACAGAATGATCAGAGACAATGGGGTGAGTCAGTGACTAGTTTGTCTGGTCTTGAGCTTGTGAAGGTTTTTATCATGTAACAAAAAAACTGTGCTTTAACTGGCTTTATATCAGCAAAAAAATTGAAGGCTCTTGTTATCACTATTCCTTAGCCTAAATATGATTATCAACTAACACTTAATTGAGTAAACAGTTCTCAAAAAGAAAACTCAGGCCTTACAGTAGTGTGATAGCCTAAGGAAATAAACTGCTCTTGAAATAACTGTCCCTCATGCCCTGCATAACATTTCAAATACTTTGGTTTATAGTTGAGTATAGTTCCCCAAATAGCTTTCTGGTATAAGTTTCCTTGGCATTGAAAATTTTTTTTTACACATCCTTGTAAGCAGTCAGCTGCAGTGATGGATGCAGTCAGCTGCAGTGATGGTTCCATCTTCCCAAGGATTTCCACTGGTCAAGCTTAAACTGCATAAACTCATTTTTAGATGAATTTACATAGTTATCAATTTTGCTAGATGCAGAAAACAATTCTATTTATGTGCATATTTTCCTATTGTGTCATAGAAAGAGCTTCACAAGGCAAAACAGAAAGCATTTCGTGAGCAGGAATTGGTCAATAAAGCCCTTGGTGTGAGTATGGTTTTGAAACAACTGTTTGCTAATTAAAATTCTATTAAGAGATTTTTTAAATTTAATGTTGCAAGATTATTTCCTTTTTAAAGAAATTTAAAGCAAACTGTTTTATTTGTACTTGCACTGTGAACAAATTACATCCTTGATTTTACAAAAGTATAGCATTTCACTCTAACTATAGGAAATAAAAGAGCTTGAAAATTATGAAGAGGAGGACCTTCCAGATGTCACCACATTGGTAAGTTGGTCTTCTTTCTTAAAGGCTTTCTTGTCTAAGTAAGGCTTGAGTGATTTCAGGCCTAAATTTTTGTATTCTGTTTGACTATCATTGTTTTCCAACAGAGTAATTGTTGTTGATTTATCTGTTTTTTCCAGGAGGAAGAGGTTGAGCATTACACTCAGCAGTTGGAAGATTTGGGGAAACAGGTTATGTTACACATCCAGTGAATGATAATGTCATAAACTGTTTACTGAGTTTCCATTTGAACCCATGATAGTGTGACTTTTTTCATATAAAAAATGAATCCAACTGGTACCTGGTGTCTGCCTCTGTGAGCTTGTTATGGTGCGTGGATTGGTCCAGAACTAAACCCCTTGTGATGCCTTGCAGAGGGTGACACACCTATCTAATGCCACATTCATGCCAACACCTCTGAAAGCTTTACCTTCAACAAGTTTTCTGTGGCATCGGAAGGGGAAACATTTGATAGGTCCACCTCTCAAAGAACAGAAATACAATTTTTTTAACAAAAAAGACTTTTTGAGAAATATCTTGTCCAGCTCAAAAGTTTGTTTTAGGGTAGATCTTAACGGGTTTTTCTATTGCAGACTGCTGAAGTTGAAGGAGAGTTAGAACAAGCACACACTGAACTGAACAAACAACAATTGAAGGAGGCAGAACACAAGGAGAAAATACAAAATCTGTTAGACAAGGCTGAACCATTAAGAGTGAGAACACATTTTGTTTAATATGTCAAGTTAGACCAAAATTTTTTTGAGTTTGTCATTTACCATGTGATACAATTGTCTTCATCTCTAACTATCCTTGCTCCCTCAATTTTTGCCGTATTCTTTCCATTTTGGTGATTTTCTATCTATTGTGTGTAAACAATAGTCTAAAAGTGACTAGCACCTAACTCCTCCTTACAATATTACCCCTGAGTCGCACATTGAGGTCATGAGAATACAGGAAATGATCAACAACTAAATAAGCTCTTGTTGTTAAACAAGTTCTCCTCATCAGTGTCTCAGGAAGTGTATAGAAAATGTTATGGAGAACATGCATACTGATTTTACAAGTTAGGAGGATGGCTTGATTCTTCTAGCAATTTTCAATTGGAGAGTTGAAAGTAATTGGTGATTGTTTTGGTTTTCCATTAGTTCAGTCTTTTATTGGTGTAAAAAAAAAAAACTTGTGCCATCCTATTGATCAATCATACACTACACAAAACAAAAACTATTTGAGACTTGGTTGCCTGCATTTTCCCATGTTATTGATGGTTTGTCTATTTTTACTTTAAGTACTCACTTCCTGATGTCTGTTGTGATTGCAATGTACTTTGGTTTAAAGTTTTTCAGAAGTAAATTGAAAACTGCTCCATAGGCTAAGAAAAGAGCCAAGTAAAACCATACCAATCTTTTCCTAGATTATCAAAGTATGAATAGCCAACGCTTAACATTACCTGAGAGAGGTCAGTTATCAATGTCTTATTTTCCTTGTACAACTAATAAGACTCAACAAAATAGTATTGAAGTGGAGATTGAGACAAAGAAGAGCCACAAGAAACACTTTGAAACAAAGGTGAAGGAACTACAGGATACCATCAGAAAAGCAGAGAGGGAACATGAAAACATGAAAAAACTTGTCAGGGTAAGGATATCATTAATAAGGCTTCATATTCCTGAGTTGGGTCATGTTGGGCACATGAACTCCTTTTTTTTTATCAGTGGCTGTAATTTATATAACCTCTGTCTGTTACCTAAGGAAGACTGTGCTGTGATGTGGCAGCTCCAAAGAGATCAGCTTCAAACACTGTCAGGGCTATTGTCTTTTGATCTTGGACAAGACAGCTTATTTTCACAATGCTTTCCTACACCTGGGAGGAATTGCATTTATTTGATATTGACCAGTTTACCAATGTCTTAGGTCACTGCCCTAACATCTCTTAACTTGTTTCCCTAATGTCTTCTTTTAGTTTTGTTAGTGAAACAACCTATGGGACATTAGCAAACTACCATGAGACATTGGGGAAATGACCTAGGCTGTAAGACATTAGTGAACTGGTTATTAGAAAAACAATTTGTAGGCAAAACGGTTGCTTAAGATTAGGGTTAGGGTTAAGTGTCTAGCATGAATGAGCATCCCTTCTGCAACAAATAGCAACTCTCATACTTGATTCATGCAAAAAAGACCCGGATTAGCCTTTTTTTTGTCAATTCATAACTGTTACTTGTGCATGCAGCTATTTGAGGACATCTTGATACATGTAATGTAGGTATGTAATGACCTCCTAGCTCTACTGATGCATTGTAAAAGAGTGCATTTTTCTGTCTTTAAAACTGTTGTTTGTCGTTATTCAGGTGAAGACTCAACAAGCCAGCGAGTTTTGTGAACGGGTTACAACAAAAAGATCAGTGAAAAGTCTTGAAACAGAGATCATTCAAAAAACCAAACGGATACAGACAGAAGAACGAAAGTATGCACACTTTTTAAAACTTGTGTCATGAAGGGCAAAATATTTTTTTCTCCGTATTTTTGATGCAAATGAACTCAATAGTTGCTTGTAACTTTTTTTCAGAGCAATATAGAGATTTAAATAAGTATCAGCAAACTTTAATACTATTCTATCATATCAATATAAGTTCTATCAAATGCTAAGTGGACTGGCATACCATTCATGGGAGAGGGGGGGTGGTAGTGACAATTCTCCTAGCTGTTACACGCTGTCATGGTTTCAGTAACAGCCAGTTACCAGCAGTCTATCACCATCTATAAGACCTCTTACCACTGTCTGTTGAGCCTGAATCTTTTGTGTTTGGGTTATGCCTTAGTCCCCCCATTTTAGATACAGCCAGCTATTACACCATTGTTAGCTGATAGTTATAAAAATCCCTGAATAAACTGCAGTTGAATGGGCCCCTTGCTTCCTTCTCCTTACTCTCATGTGAGGGTTGTTCATGATTTTTTTTTGTCTTCTTTTCCTTCACCCTCTCCCAGCAAGGGCAGACATGAGGATATAACAAGAGATTACTTTGAAGCAAAGAAACGGTATGAAGGTATTATGGAGTCATTGAAGAACCTAAAAAGATACAACAGGGTGAGTTTCCCCCTCTGAATTGTACAGTTTTCCTCTGCAGGAATAGTTAATTCCAGAAGTGATTGACATGTAACTTCTCCCTATATTATCCATACATTATATAGCAAGTAAGCAACAAGAATACTTATACCTATCACATAGAAATTGCTAGTTTGATCTAACAGCAAATTTTGTGACAAATCTGTAAAGAAATATGAATTAAATTATCACTTCACAGTTGGCTATATTTGGATTTGTAGGGAGTAATCTGTACTTTATATGATAAGCTAAATTATGAACATATTTTGATTGGTTCTTATGATCTGTTAGAGGACAGATGCATAGCTGGTGTTATCATCAACAGTTTGTTGCTTTTTTAAGAAAAAAATATACACAACAAAATCAAATAGATTCCATGTCTGTTCAGTAATAGATCAACAGAAGACATCAAAATGTGCTAAGAAAATCAGTGATGCACCTGGTGTGTCACTGATGCTCTCACTACATTTTGACATCCTCTGTGATCTGTTACTCAACAGAATCTATTTGTCAAATGGAGTCGTTTAAATTAATGTTAGCAATATCGGTGTAGCTAATTAGTAAGGAAAAGTAGTTATATGGCAAAACTTTGATATTTTGATCATATCACTTTTCCTCCATACTCGTAGCGCCTGAAGGCAGTCATGGAGCAGAGAGCTAAAGCATTCATAAATTACAGGCATTACATTGCTATTCGTGCCAAGTACTTCTTTACAATGATGCTCTCTCAGAGAGGTTACAGTGGTAAGATGGCTTTTGATCATGGAAGTGAATCGCTAAGCCTTCAGGTTGGTTAATTTTTATGATTTCTAATTTTCTTCACCTATTTTATTGAACTTGTATAACAAGGTTTTTATATGAAGGCTCCACTTCATGCCTTGCTGTAAGAGCCTTGCATGTATGGGAATTGATGGGCTAATTGTCATGTGAGACAAGAGAACAAACTGAAGCAAGGAAATCAACCTACAAATAAAAACACTGTTTGAATGTGTGAACATGATTTGTGGGGGAGTGATAGAGTCAATCACAACATCATTGCAAACTTTTGGCCCACACATATTTTGAATAATTTTCAGTTGACTGTCAACAGTAATCTGCTTTGGTTTTCTACTAAACTTTGCTCTGTGGTTGGTCCAGAAAACTCACACCATCTTCTCCACCAATCAGATGCAAAACTAAAAAAGAATCACGTTCACATTTTCTCACACTTCAAGCACCTTGCCCGTTTTCACTTTGAGTTCTCATTAGCTAATGATAATATAAACCTTTGTTCTAATTGGTCGTCAATATTACTTTAATCAATTTGGGGTTTTCAACACAATTGTAAACTGCTATAACATTTTACTACAAAGCAACTCTGCATTAGGCTGCCATGATGTCAATGCCCCTTACAACAGCTCTCCACTCAACCAGATGATGATACTGTGATCAAATCAGCCACTTTTACAAGCTTCATGATAAAAAAATGGTTTGAGAAAAAGAATTTGTTCAACATTAGGCTTCAGAATACTAAAGATTTTCCCAATTTTATAGGTAAATGTTGAACAGGGCACCAAACGGGTTGCCAAAGATACCCGTTCATTATCTGGAGGAGAGCGATCATTTTCCACAGTTTCATTTATCATGGCCCTATGGGAAGCAATGGAGTCGCCTTTTCGATGTCTGGATGAATTTGATGTCTTCATGGTGGGTGATTTACAAAGCAAATGGTTCTTTCTTCTTATTTTGGGTATTTGATTTGTAAAATAAATTTAGGTCATTCTCTTCAGTAAACTTCTCCATTAAGGCCATCTTGGAGAGGGAGCAAAGTGGTCATAGTTGTCAAATGCTGTAGATGTTTGGAAAACTTCTGCCAATCAGTTTGCTTCTTGCAATTAAACATGTAGTGTAATAAAAAGCAGGTTTTTTCCTGAATAAATAGTATTCATTTTCTGACATTCAGGACATGGTAAACAGACGGATTAGCATGGAAATGATGCTAAAAGTTGCTAAAGAACAACAAGAAAGGCAGTTCATTCTTCTTACACCCCAGGATATGAGGTAAGATTTCTGAAACATTATTAAGTTTTTACAAATGCTATTTGGTCCTGTAACCATTCCAAAGGTAGTCTCAGTCAATCAGTCTTTATTTTCTCACTGTCACTAGTTGGTTGTATACTATGAAAATGTTCGTTCACTTTTTTTTTTTTACACTTCCTATGTTTTGTTTCTTCCAGTGCCATTGGAAGCAGCACAAAAGTAAAAATATTCAGACTTCTTGATCCTGAAAGAGGACAGACTACATTAGACTTTCCTCCTGCCAATGCTTGAAATACATCTTACAGTTACTGTAACACTGTTACAGTTTCTTTTGTTATACAAATTGCCAATCAATTATGTTGAAAGAAGAATGGAAAGCCCACAATTTTGGACAGTTAATGTTAGTCTTTCAATCACAGGTTGACTGGTAGATGACAAGAATAATGATAGCAAAATATTATGACCAGAGATTTTGTTGGAGCAAAAATCATCTTCTAAAATTGTATTTGTGACAAATGTTAGTAAATTAAGAACAAGGATTTGCAAATGACAAATTTTATTGAAATTCTGTGGTAGATGTTAGTGCATGTGATGAATTCATGAAGGTTGAATATTTATTTTATTCTGAATTTACTTGTACATAAGTTTTTTAAATGACAATACACACCAGTAGTAAAGAGATGAAGATAATTTTGCCATAGTATAAAAAAGAGGAATCGGACCACTGCAGTTGTTTGAAAGTTGACATTGTTGTTTTGTTGGGAATTGTAACAAGTCAAGAGAGGTTTCTGAACATCTCATCCACCAACTGAATGACTAATAAATGAAACAGTTTTGAACCTGCATTTTAAAAAATACCATTTGTGCACTAATAAATAAACAGTGTAAGATGCTAAAGGTGCAGTATCTGTTTGGGGTCTTACAAGATAATTTGGTTCCATCAACTGAAATTGGAAAGAGATTCTAAAGCTTTGGAAACTCCCTACCATAGCTAATTTACATCATCAACTAATTTGATAAAACCAAATTTATGTATAAGTCTGTGTGATCAGCGTTTTGGGATGGGGAAGTCAAGAAACTCAATTAAATTTCTTCTCTACCTTATCTGCTTTCCTATCAACCACTGATGGTGCCTTCCTGCTAACTCCCTTTCCCCCACCCCCCCACCCCCCCACCCCCCCCAAAAAAGACGTCTTTGAAAGGAGCTGTGATTTCAAAGGAAGAGTAATAAAACTGAGTCCCAGGGATGTCTGTAAAACTGCTTCTGCTTTAACTTAATTATTGAACTAACAATTTACTTTTTAAAATATATTTTTCAAATGAAGATATTGGGCCCCAAAACTAAGAATAACTCTCAATTTTAGTTACTGTACATTTATATGGAAAAAAATTAAAATTTATTTCAATTTAGTCAGCCTAAGTGGATGAGTGGAGTCAAAGATTATCAAAATAAAAGAAAGTTGGTTTGAGTTAAAGTTCATCTTTTATCTCATCTTGGGGAGAATAGTTTGATTCCACTTGATCCTCTATTATATCTTCGATCCTGGCCAATTCATTTTCAACAACACTCTCCACCTATCAAAATATGAGAAAAACAACATAAATGTCAGGCAATAAACTAAAGGTAAGATGGAAAGGGATTGAAAGAAATATAAATTTTAAGTACTTGTCACAAATGTAGAAAGAAAAGAAAAACTTTTTCTCACTCCAATTTATTTAACAAAAATTCTAATTTAACCCTTTAACTCCCAGAAGTGATTAAAATCTAACTTCTCCCTGCAATATCCATACATTATCTAGCAAACAGGTTATGAGAATACTCAAACATATTAAGTAGAAGTTGTTGTCTTGATCTAACGCCAAATTCCTGTTACTAATTTAAAAGGAAATATGTTGTAGCTGCAGGGGGGAATTGACTATCAGATCTTGGGAGTTTAGGGGTTAAGAGGAAAACGGTATTGCAAGAAATGAGAATATTGAAACTAGCAATACTATAACTGTAATACTTCCTCGAAGTGTCACTAAATTAAGTCAAGGACAGGTGAGGTTGATGAAGACTGAAAATAAACTTACTGAAGTATCCTCTTCCAATAGTTTGAAATCATGTTTTGAAAACAACCCATCCTTGTCCTTGTCTAATAATTGAAATATCTGAGGAGAGAGATTCTGACTTAGGAATAACCATGCTATTGCCTATAACAGAAATATTTCCCATAACATAGGAGAGCAAAAAAGGCTTGATTTTAAGCTGATGGGTTACTAATTTGATGACCAGAGAAGATACTTCACCCCCTGATAAACAAGTTCTGTTTACACCCCCAAGAGCAACACCCTTCCACCCTTTAGATCCTAAAATGAATATTCATATTCTCCACACTCTAATCTTCACATTTTCTACAGCAATGACAAGGAGAGTTTGTTTGACAATCAGGAGCTTCTTAAATTGGTAATCATTTCCTTTATCCTTACGATCTTTACATTTGTTTCAAGGGCGATCCTGTAACGAGAAATTAGAAGCCAGTCACTCCTATGAATCAATAACAGAGTTTATACTGCCTCTAAAGAGTCTTTTAGGAATTGATACTGACTAAATGGCAAGATCTTGTTTGTTCATCACTGGAATGAACCTTCTTGGATAGACAATAACTTCCTTATTCTAACCTTCCTAGCCACAGCTGACAGCTTGTCATTCCACTCAAAAGGCTCAACACCAACAATGGCAGACTCCTGAGAGAAAAAAGCATCCATTTCAAATCTTCAAGGAACACCCATCTAATATAAGCTCTTCATTTCTTTTTTCTTATTTTAAAACATATAACCTAAAGTATCAAAATTTCACTTTAACCACCAACAATCTGTTTGGTAATGGTTATCATCTCCTTACCAATTACGAGCCCTGAGAATCTGGTGCGACTTATATTTCTATATAGAAAGTCATCCTTTTGTTGATAATAACTTTTGAACAAATATCAACCCTAACATGAGTATCTGTATCCCCTATACTTTTCTCTGTTCACTTCCTTCGCTATTGACAAGGATAACTTTGTGTTACAATCAAAGCTTCTAAAGGTGGTGACCATTTCCTTTACTTTCATAAAATAAATGAATGATTCAGCTGTATTACATAACTGTATGGAGAAATTAGAAGCTGGTCACTCCTTGGGTTTAAAGGTTAGTAACAAATCCACCCCAGAGGCTTACTAGAGTGAAAGCCTACATACTGTTTTCAATTTGTCTTCAAACTCCCTAAAACCAACTTGACCATTGGCAATCAGTTCACTCATGTATTTCCTGAAGAAAAATTTGAAAGAAAATTAATCAGCTGAGAAACCTTTTGATTCATTTATACTACATTGTATAATAGGGAGAAAGTTTCTAAAGAAACTATAATAGTGCTGCATCTATGGGGGGTATAAAAAGATAATTTAGTTTTTTCAACTGTGTTGATAAATGTAAATTGGCCTTCGTAAAGAGTTTCTAAAGTTGTAGTTTCAAGATTTGGCCCTTCATTAGAGCAATTTATCAGAGGCCTGAGTCAATATTTATGTCTGACAAATATGTATCTAAATATAGTCAGTTATCAAATCATTCCAAAGTTGATCCATGATTGATCAAAGTTCAGTAGATAGTCAGTTGATAGTGGCTAATGTGTGGTCAACTGTAAATACCTCTTGCATGAGCCAAATGTATCTTGATCATTAAGTTATAATCAAGTGAAACAGTGGTTAAAAATTATAGGTACATTTGTACTTTAGCAAACTTTCACTTACATAAAACCCCCTTGCTCTTGGGTATTGCTTGCCTCTTGTTCAAGAGAAGAGAACTTAAAATTGTCCAATGTCTGGTTGGGTTCCATATCACAATCTTGTGGAACAAAGTCAGGTATGTGTTTCCACCAAACATTCACTGCTATGTTACGATCATATGACCGTACCTGGTGATACCTAAGGTTAATCACATGAAATATTACAATGTATGTTTATTTGTACACCTGATAATATCAATCAATACTGATGTTCATCTCTGAGATTTTCTTTGAATCATAAAAATCCATTTTAATTGTTAACCCTTGGAGCTTCCCAACTATAACTCTAAAAATTCCAATTTCATGAGAACGATATTCTTTTCTTTAACATATTGTCATTCAAACAAGAATCCTAAGAATTCCCTCCACTTGTAGACTTTCCGATGACCTTCCTTAGGGCAGTTGACCAGCATTCAAGCTACATGGCTTATTCAGCCATAGCTTTCCCCCTTTCAGCAGCATGAAGCTTAATCAGCAATACTCTTTAAGGTAGTTTTTCATGCCAGAAACCACACAGCTTTAAAGATACTTATAAAAGCCAACTTAAAGTCATTAAAAAGCACTGCAAATTTGCATTATTATTCAAATGAGCAAATCTCACCATTTGTAAGGAATGAACAGACAATCACCAGGTTCCATTGTCACATTGAAATACTCTACATCTTTCAAACTGGGATACTTAACAAAATCAACGCTGAAAAAAGTTACAGCAATTGTTAACCCTTTAAGACCAAGACAGAATTTCTCCTTACAATATCAATATAATATCAAGCAGACAAGTGATGAGAATCAAGAAAAACATTAATTAGGGGATTATTAGTTGATCCAATACCAAATTCTCAAAACTAACATCACAAGAACTATATGACATACAGTAAGGAGAATTTCTAATGAGATCTTCAGAGATAAGGGATAAATATTTCATTTATTAACACTGAAAAGGTTATGCTTATGTCACAGTTATGCTACCCAAGGCCTCCCTTTCATGTTCAACCTTGGTCAAATAAAAAATATTGCCAGACTTGTAAAAAAAATTCAGACCAATAAGGAAGTAACTTAATTTCTTTGAAATTAATCATTGATCAGTCAAACATTTGTTTTCAAAGCTATCCATCGTACTTTTCCTCTTTCTCTTTTACCAAACAAAAATACCTTGCAAAATATGCAAGGAAATTTTTAGCACGGTATAGACAGTCCCATATCCAGTTGCCAAATATGAGCCAGCAAGTTGCTTTAAGGTCACAAAAACACTCATGTGAAAACTCCAACCAACAAACATGTCTCTAGGAAATATACCACTTAACAACAAAAACAGTCATGGACTTCAAAATAATATTGTTAATATCTTACCGATCAACATCTACACCAGAATAGCCACCAGATGGGAAATCTATAGGAACCTTGACAATCAAGGAAACAAAAGCCTTTTTTCAAATATTGCATGGTGAAATCCTTGTAAAAGAGAAATATTTACTAGTATATAGCCTGAAAGCATCACGATGACTATACACTGACTGTAAATTGTTAAAAGCTAATGTAGAGTTCAGGGACCAGGTGTTTGAAAGACATTTGACAGGTTGGATTAAAAGAAGTGAAACTTGGTCTTAATAAGACCTTTGTAACTGTTCTAATTAAGGTAAATACCTCTCAAGCTTTCATCTCAGAGTGAGTTAAAACAAAATGTCACAATATTGTTCTAACCCTGGAATAGGTAACAATCTTTTTTTGAACAAAACAACTAAAAGAAAAACAAAATGGCTGTCAAGCACACCTGTTTCTTGTACTTTTTGTAGTCTATAAATAAAAGCTCCTTGGTGCCACTGAATAAACAGTTGATGTTGTCAACATCGTCGTTATGTAAGACTGACTTTGTGCCACCACTACTGAACCACATCACCTGGAGAGTTAAAACAACATGGGAAAAGGGCTGAACAAACACACAAAATGATTAACAGAAGAATAACACAAAACACAAAAAAGGGACAAAATCAATGAAGAAATCTGCAGGTGTTAGAAACTTGTAAAATTCAGACCCTTTCAAAGAGACTTAATTTTGAGATAAAAATATGTGATCCAGGCTTAGTGTTTTTCTAGGAAGGCGTCAATTTTATCAGTGAATTTAATACATTGGAACAATGACTAACCGTGTCGATTAACTTGTCCTTCACAATATCATTACATAAAAGTGGTGGAGGTAAGATTACATCTTTCCTGCATTAAAATGGACAGCACTTGAGGTGTAGGAAAAGTTACAAGCTGAGACAATGTCCAAATTATTTTTAACAGTGTTAAGATACTATTTTATTATTAAACTATACTATTTTCGGTTGGCTATATGTTATGAAATGATAGATTCCGTGTTTGAATTATCCATAAAACCCTACTGATTTCTGTCAAGTATTCAAACTCAACAACTCCTGATAAATTACATCCAATGCAACTTGGATATTAAGCTGGTTTTCTCTTCCTTCAAGATCGGCAACTTGTTTGGTGTGAAAGACCCTGTCCCTGACGGGCTCCGTTCACATGTGGTTTAGAAGTTTGTATGTGCTGGTTGCAATGCCTGTTACATCAGTGAAACGTGCCGGCAATTTTCCACATGTGTTAGAGAGCACTTAGTCAGTGACAGGGCCTCTCACTTTTTCAGGCATCTGCATGATTCTGCACATTGTGGCCCTTTGTGTTCAGCAGGTAGCTTCTATGTTTTGGATCACACCACTACCAGTTTTCAACTCAAGATAAAAGAAGCTATTCATACTCAAAGGGAACAACCATCCTTGAATCAACAATTACACCATGTAAATTTAAAACTATCCTTTTAATCCTCACACTTTCATGCTTCGCCTCTTTCTTGTTGTCACCATTATTTTATCAGAATTCAACTTCCAATGCTTTGTACGTTAATTAACTGAAGATGACAGAAGATTCTGCTGAAACATGTATTACAGAGTTAAAAGTCTCGTCACTTTCTTTAAATTCTTGACTTGCCTGCACCCTTAAGAAGGATAACTATGCAATCTAAATCATGCTGTCAACACAGGATATTTAATAGTGCTTCAGTCCACTTTTTTGCTGAACAGCTATTGTTGAAACTGTGAAATTAATAGCTGACTTGATCTTGCGATTAGAACGTGATAACATCTGCACCATCTGCAGACTTCAATCTCAATTCAGAATCTTTTGAAATAAGGAGTTTTACAAAGGTTGTGAAATTCATAAATATAAGCAAACATATTCAATGGAACACCTGACATATCCTCAACTCATGTTTGTTCTAAGGGGTAGGCACAGATCTCATTAAGCAAAAGATAATGCATGGCCGTTCAAAAGTTCTCTAGTGATGAAGAAAGAAATCTCTGAAAAATACACTGTATCATTAAGCATAAGACCACAATATTTTCAACTCAGAATACTCAGGACCAGGCCATATGCGATTTTTCCTGTTTAAATGTGAGTTTAAATTACGCATGAAATTTTAAATTATATTTAAATATAGTTAAATTACAGTCTTTCGGTCTCTACCTCTACTACTTCAAGCAAATCCATATAGAGGGGTGAATTTATTAATTGAGAACGTTATAACATACCAAAATTGTATCCTTTTTTATCCAGAAATCATCATAAGGTCTTTAAGACAATGTGTCAGCTGTATGTGAAATCATCAAGTTAAACCGAGGATACAGTTTTAAAATCTTAAAAACTAATACACCATTTAAACGTATTTTACGATCAACACCGTCGAAGAAAATTATGCAAATAAACAATCTATTGTTATTAATCCACCTCTGGTAAGTTTAACAAAGTAACAACAAAATTTACTTACTGAAGGAAAGGAGGGACACCATTAACCATGTAAATATCCTCTTTTCTGTACGTTGACACAAACTCCTTGAAGCTCACATCGTAGGCAGGGAATGTTCGAATCTCTTTCTTTCTTTGTTCTGCAGTAACATTAAAATCGTTTGATTCGGGTAAAGAAAGGAAATATTCGTCTGTCCATTTGGTCAAGGCCGGCGAGATTTTTGCTCCTCCTCGTATCAAGACAGGCTTTATGGGTGATACGTAGTTTTTGAAAAACTCCATAGGAGTTAAGAAGTCATTGATAACTTCAAGAGAGTGTTGTACATTACGAGATCCGAGCGGCTCCAAGTGACCTGGAGGTGCACTAAAATCCGTTGAAGAAACTTCTTCCAACGAGAGTTTTGCTACGGGAATCAGTGAGAATTGTAAATAAATTATGAAAAGAAAGTGTGAAAGGGAATTTCTTCTCCCCATGATGCTGTGTATCCACTTCGGCTGTGTTCACGTTTTGTTTTCATGCACAGATGGTTGGTAAGATTACGTCCTTGCCTTCATATAAGAATGGGCATAGAATGACGTCACGCGATATCGCTAGGGAGGAAGTTTCTATATTTACAGCAAATGCTGAAATTTGCATCTAAAGAATTTATTCTAGAATTTGAGTTATTGTCGTCATTATAAATGTAGATAAAGCGAATATTGAAAAACAAAATAAGACACCCTCTACAGGACTCTTTGATGTGATAATATTATATCGCAGAACACAGCCTCTGTTAAGATATGTATCGATCCGTCTGTTTTTCCCCATGTTTTACATATTTAATCGTCCCAGTTAATTCGTAAAGTTCTGTTTAATTTAAGCAGCTTGTTGCTGAGTATATCAAAGGGCTACTTTAAAAGCCATTTATTCAACTTCCTACCTATATCAGCGCATATTGAGTTCAGTTCAAACCACAAATTTAAAATGAACTTATTCGGCTTGAAAGTTGCGTTTATTTTGAACAGTCAATCATGTAGCAGATTTTACTTAAGATCACACGACATACGCTAACCACTCCCTAAACTGGTGCACTAGAAGAAAGTGGACCTCAACGGAATTTTTTTTCAGCCTTTTCAACTTGATATTATATAGCACAACCCAAGGCCATAATATTTAAGGCAACAAAACACGCACGAATGATAAGGCTTTCTTGATGTTAATTTCAAAAACATCTAGTTTACCGATAAAAATAGTTTCATTCCGATCATGAATAAAAAAGTGACGTGAGTTGGAAGAAATTCGACTTCAAAAGAACCTTGATGTTCATCTGTTGTTTTATTTGACTTTTTTAGATTAAAGACTGCGCCGCTAATTTGACGGCCTACAAAACAGGTATGGAGAAAATTTTCCCAATGGATTATGTTGCTTTTAAAAACAGCTGGTTTATTGACGAAGACGGCTTAATTCCGGAATTGCGTAAAAAACATGAAGAAAAAAACATCTGATGTTGAGTTGTGTACTTGAAATGTTGAATCGCCAGCACAATGTCAAAGTATAAAGTGTCCTTTTACGTTTCTTTTTCCGAGTTGTTTTCATATTTACTCCTTCTAAAATTTGTTTGTTGCTTATTTTCTTACCCACCACAACGACAGAACTTTTCTCTGGGATGTCAGACAATGACAGAAGAAATGTAGAAGTTTTTAAAGCTTAAGAGATGCAAATTAGATATAAATTACACGCGCAGATTTCGACAGCCTAGGTATCAAATAATGGTCTTTGGAAACTTGGCTTCCAGTGGGTAACGCCTTGTGACACATAATTTCCGCTAGTAGAGGGAGGTGTGAAAAAGCCGCGCGACTGTTTTCAACCGGCTCGTTAGTTTAGTGCCTGCAATAAACAAAGAGTTCACGGAGGAGTAAATTAACCGCTTCTCTTGAAGTTGAACGTGGGTAAAAAAGGAAATTCATTTTAGTGATCATAAAAACTATGAACAAGAGGTACATCATAGCAAGTCTACAACAAATTTACTATCTAACGTTACCATGGATGATTCTTAAGATTTTTTGGGTCTCAAATAAAGCTCCACTCGTGAAATTGTGTATTACTTGAAATGAATAACTTTTTTTCTATACTTGAGTCTTTCTCGACGTCCTTAGAGGTCACCCAATGAAGAAAAAATGAATATGAAATCCCCTCCAGTATCATTAAATAAAGAAAGACTAACATATTTGAGATGATCTTTAACTTCGAGGAATGGCAACGATAGCCACTGAAAACTGGGTAGTTCTGGAGACAATAAAACATCATGTACTGAGTTCACAATTAACGTCGATTCTTCGGATGATGAGTAGAAATGATTGAAATAGCCAGCTGAACAATGAGTGAGGAACATTGCAATATCAGAACCCTTAAGCTGATATTATACTTGGTCCAAAAGGACGTCGTGAACGTTTTTTTCTCCTTGTACCTTGAAATTGGACGTCAAATTTTAGGCAAAATTTTGAGAAGTCGCTAAAGAATTGTCAAAGAACATGCACAACATTCTCATGATCTGTTGTTTTATTCAGAATTAAAATTCTACAGCCCCCGCATGGAGAATATCGCAACACGGAACAAGATACGTGAAAGTAACTGTAAGTGCATTTACGTATGTATTCTTTATATGGTAAAAAACAAAAAAGTTTTAACCCACAATCAACATTTCACCTTGTTGTCGGAACTTCAGTGTGACAGCCTTCAGTTTTGGAGTTTGAATAGTATTTTCATGATCAAAGCTTAAAGAAGCCGCAAAAACAATTTTCAATTAATATGCAAAACCTTCACAATATCTTTGTTTCATTCAAAGCGTCAAATTTTATCATATGCTTTTCACGGCCCCCGAAAGCAATGTGAAGCAGGGCGTGACAAGCACAGTGGAAGATAACTACGCGACAAATATTTTCAATTTTTTCATTACGGTTTTCTACCTTCTCCTTTTAGTTCTGGAAAGGAGCAACGTTAAAAATACGAACGTGATTTGAAAGCCTGTTTACACTTTCTCTTCAATGCCATACAACTGAGCCTCTGCATTGCCAGTACTGTATCCCTCTAAGAATTTTTTGTGCCATTCCGCTGGATAACTGCATTCCTTCACTGCAGGCACGTCACTCATGGCCGCGCACCAAGCTGAGAGTACTGGGAACTTACCCAAGTCAGTCTTAAAGTGGTCAGTCATTAGATAGAGCCGTTCAAGCCATGGCCAAATGAGATAGTCTGCCATGCTGGGACTTGAACCTGGTAAATAAGAAATATAATAATTTTGAACTAGGGATTTCTTTGCAGACTATCAGCTCTATTTGCCTGATTCTTTTACAGGATGTGGTGGAAAGAGGGAAGCTTTTTCTAATCCTGTCTCCCTGAATCCTTCCTGTACAATCTATTTGTGCGAGTTCCTGGTATGAAACTAGTTGAAGACTGAAAGATCAACATGAAGAAATAAACATTTCAGAGAAAAGAAATAAGCCTTGGGGCTCATTAGAAAATTAATGTAAAAACCTCATGAAAACTGGGAAACCCTGGCCTTCACATATAGATGGGAGAAGGATATTATATAATTTTTTTTTTAATTTTTCAGACAATTAACCAAATTGTCATGTTACCAGTTTCCTCTAGCATTGGAAGAACAGGCAATATACTTAAACCTATCTGAATCAAAATAATTGACAAGAGCTCACCTCCAATAAATTTTGTATTCCTCTCTTTGAGTTCTTTTTCTAATGCAGCCAGTTGCTTGTATAGTTCCTCTTTGGCATCATCACCACCCCGTATAGATTTGTAAAAGGCAGATGTGAGCTGCAAGGCATAAAATCAAGTAATTGGCTTGGATTTTATCAACCAGGAAGTAATAAATTTATTCATGACACAAATGACATGGCATTGAATTGAGGATCAGTTTTTGTTCCAAAACTCTGTAGCTTCCAGGGCTGCCTCTGAATCTGAAGAAACATTCTATAAGGAGTGGGTAAGAATGAATGTGTACCTTATTACACAGAACTTCAACCAGTAATCGTTGCTTGTGTTTTTCAAATGGATCCTTCGGAAACAAATTTGTCTTTCCTGGATACATATCTTCTAGGAAATCTGAAAGATGACAAATGACTTGATTTTCAGTTTAACTCCAATATTTTATGAATTTTCATGTTTAGGTAGCCAGTCATTTAAAAAGGTAGCCAGTTTTTGTGGAAGTCTTTTGCGTGGAAAAAAAAAAAAAAATAAAGGTCTAACAACAGACATGGGTTTTTTTCACCTCATTACACAGGAATCTGCAACTTAGGATGAAAATGTGACATTTTGTAAATTTTGACTACAATTTAGACTAATTTGGTTCAAAGCTTTCCTTGCTGGACTGGGTCCATCAAATTTCAATCCGGGGCAGAACCAGTGGGCTTTGGGATTTCAGTAAATCAAACTTGAACCCTTCCTCCTCAGAAGAAATCATTCATAAACAGGAAAATATTTTATGATGACTAATTTCAGAGGGAACTAGTCGAGTCAAAAAGGAAAGATTGATATTTTGGATCTCAAGCAGATGAGTCCGGTTACCCAAATACTATTGCCTGGAGAAAATTCAGCGATTTGTTCTACGTACAGTTCCGTATTAGGTCACATGACATCCGAGTTGTTACATTGCCAAGCACTTGCCATGAAAAACAGTACTGTTATCGGAAAAACATATTAACTCCTCTAAATAACGTTCTAAGTAATTATTCTGAAAAGAGAAGTGAAGACAAGTAATAACAATCGCACATGGATCGAGAAGTTGCAATAGTTTGACTATAAATATACGGTTTTCAAGTTACTCCTGAAATCCAGGCCATGAAAGAATTTTCTTATTTGGCCCGTACACAAGATTTCAAAACCTTGTCCCTTACCACAGCATATTGCAGACTCGTAAATAACCTTTCCACCAGGCAGCTCAATCACTGGGACCTTTCCAACGGGGTTCAGCTCGAAAAACCATTCTGGTTTGTCTTTCAAGTTGATGTTCACACACTCGTGCTCAATCCCTTTTGCTGCAAGCACTAGTCGTGTTCTCTACAAACATGGAATAGACAATCGCTGAGTATATTTCGCAGAATGTGTTACAAGTACCCCGAATAGAAAACCAACGAGAAAGAAGGCAGATGAAATAAATACTGATTCTGACCTTTCACAACTATGGCTATCAAGTTTAATACGGCACGCACAGAACGTCAAAATGTTTACCTGTGCGTAAGGACAAAATCGCATACTGTAGAGGCGGAGGCCATCTGTTTTTGAGACAGGCTTTTCGGATCCTTTAGAAAAGTGAGTCATTTTAGTCCACAGAACGATAGCTCACAGAGTACGTTTGCTTTCGAATGAGTTTGCACCGTCACTGCACAGTCACTGCGCAGTCACTGCACAGTCACTGCGCAGTCACTGCACAGTCACTGCGCAGTCCCTGCACAGTCATCAGTCACGCATTTTAGAGTCACGCACGCTTGAGATCACGTAATATTTTCATGCACCTGTGCAATAAGGATCTTGTCACGTCACTTATCGTACTTCTCTACTTCAGTTACATGCGACTGACAAGCAAAGATAAGCAATTAACAAACGATCTTATTCTTCTTTTTATCAACTATTTTGCCCGATAGTGAGTTAATTACTTGACACTCGTACCGTAGTCAAGCCCCGTCTCCTGCAGGGTTGGGGTAGGAGACGTTAATTTCCCACGCACGAGATTACTGTGTGGTGGATGTCCTCCCCTGGGGTGGGATGGGTGGAAGACACTAATTGTAAAGCGCCTTTGATCATTCAAATGTTAAAGGGCGCTATAGAAGTAAATAAATTATTATTATTATTATTATTGTTTTTGGAAGTAGTTATACACCATACTGAAGCGATCCATGCACAAGATGGGTGAGAGATCCTACAACACTATTGCACGTCCAATTAGCTAATAGCGACTAAGGATCGAGTTTGGATCTCTTAAAGGATTTTTTGCCAACACATTTCCACTCCTCGTGACGGTTACTTACCACTATTGCCGACTCATACAAGACCTTTCCGCCAGGAAGCTCTATAACTGGGACCTTGCCAAGCGGATTCATTAAAAAAAAACCAGTCTGGCCTAGACATGAAGTTATGTTTAAACATTTGTACACGATTCCTTTTGCTGCAAGCATAAGTCGCGCTCTCTGCACACAAATCATTCATCATGCATCAGCGGAAAAATACAAAACAAACGAAAAGCTGACAAATTTGCAGAAGGGGTCCGCCTGGGAGTCATACCTTAACGTCTTACCAGCTTGTGGGAGGGGGGGGGGGGGGTTATTTCACCAAGGGGTTTCATGATTAGAAGTTATCACGATTATCAAAGATGGGGGAGGGAAAAACCAAGTCTAAAACCTCTTCTCGGCAAAGCCTTTTAGCTCGTGTAACAGAACGTTCATTGATGAGATGACTTGTTCAAAGAAGTATCGAAAGGACAGTGAACGTAACTGACGTATACGGAAGTGGCAAGATTGATAAGATGATAGAACCCTCGCTAGTTTCCGCTGCAAGATGTAGGAGGCGCTTGATACATTTTTCATCGTATACTCTTCCTTACTAACTTTTTTCCCTCTGTTTTCGGCACATTAGATTTTCAATGTGTGTATCCACACTTATTCCAAGTAATAGTCCTACATTTGGAATTTCTAGTCGTTCCCAGCCTACCATCGTAAAAATGCAAAGGACAGCAGCTTTCATGGCTTACTGACCGTTATGGAATGATTTACATACAATGATACACAGCAACGACTCAACTTCTACGCTGGTGGTAACATCGTTTACTAAGAGTATATTCTCAACCTTGTTACTGAATATGCGATTGTTTCTTTAGTTTTTATTTCTCTCGTTTCGTACACAGCTATATGATCATTAATAAACACAGAATCCTTTCTACATTGTCGGTATCTCTAGGATCGTGTTTAACATTTGTGTTTCAGGCTTTTCATTCGAGACCAACAAGCTGTGCATCTGGATTTTTCGCTTTGTAGCCTTCATAGAACTTTTTGTGCCATTCTGCCGGAACAGAGCACTCCTTCACAGCAGGCACTTCACTCATGGCCGCACACCAGGCTGAGAGCACTGGGAACCCCTTCAGGAGATCAGTTATTAGATAGAGTCGTTCAATCCATGGCCACATGAGGTAGTCTGCCATGCTGGGACTTGAACCTGTTACAAGAAAGCCGGAATGTATGCATTTTTATTATGTGTGATACTTTTCCCCAACATTCCAATACTCAAATTAACCAAACACCCAGTTTTCTTCTTATGTTTCTAGGGTCCTACATCTTGCCATGTGTCTAATGTGTTTTTTAATGTAAAAATCTCCAAGCACAATTCAGTGGATTTTTGCTTTAAAAGGAAAAGACTATAAAAACTGGGATAACTTTTTTATTATTGTACACCACACAAATGAATAATACTTTTCACATGTGCTGATTGGCTAGTTTGCAAGTGACTGGCAAGAACTGAAGAGACAAAATCATGTGTCAAGAGTTTGGTTTTAGACCATTTCTCAGAATAATGACAAAAATAAACTAATTTTTTAGTTTCTGTGTGGTATGTATGTGAAACAATTATTTATCCTTGTGTCAGTGAAACTGGCAGATACAGATTGATAAATATTGATCTGTGTGAGTTTAATTGCCTTTGTTGTCAATTTTCCAGAAGAAAAATTTTACTCTGGAAACATATACCTGCCAAATTAGACTGGATACTTAGCATTGTTAAATGAAAAAATTTTTGGACTTCAGATGAAAATTTAAGGGGATCTTTCAGCCACATTTAGAAATTGTCAGAAGGACTTCTGCAGTAAAGTTTAGAAGTTTTAGGATTTTCATTAGAAATCCAAGAAATATGTACATTCTAATCACACTCTTCTGAAATAAGAAAAAGTTGTCAGGTGCAGTTTATTTCATAACCCACCTCCAACAAATTTTTTTCCATTCAGTTCTTTTTCAAAAGCAGTCAGATGTTTATTTAGTTCTGCCACTGTTTCAGGACTTCCGTTACCCAGCATCTCTTTATAATAAGCAGGAATCAACTAAAAAAAATAATACATATGCCAATCATTCCCAATAACTAAATTAAAAAATTCTGCCACCTGCCATTTGCCATGTCCAAGTCTTTGCTATGTGATTCAAACTTAGTACCATTTATTATATAAAACAGCTTTAATAAAGATCAATCATACCTTGCTTCCCAAAACTTCAACCATTATTCTCTGCTTGTGTTTTTCAACTAGATCTTTTGGAAATAGATGTTCCTTCTCTGGATAAAAATCCTCCAAAAATTCTAAGTAAACAAAATTAACAAGGAGTTGACAAAGGGTCTGAAGAAAGTTCAGCTTGAGAAAAAGTTAGAACTAAAAAGGGCTTGCTCCTTAAATATTAGGTGAGAATGAAAGGGCTACATTTATGATTATTTGGCCTATTATGTTATCTCTATAAAAAGTTCCCAAAGGTTTTAAAGTGAAGCAGGAGAAACTTTAAAAAACTGTTGAAGGAATGAATGAATGAAAACTTAATTAACGTGTCAATGTTTTTAGCTATAGATAAGCTAATTGGGGACACCAATTAGTTTACCAATGGTTGCCGAGATTGGCCACACAAGTTCATAGTCGGAAATTTTAAACCATGCAGAGTTTCTATGAGAGCTTCAGAGTTTCCTACAATTTTTTGGCAAATCAAATTTGGACCGTTTTATTGGTTCTGCAATCATAGGCCGGAAAGTGAGATGAGAATCGTGCGTTCCTTTAGCGTCAAACACTAAGAAGCGCGAAACAAAAGCAACAACAGCAACAAAAAACATTTTACCAACCGCAGCATATCGCAGATTCATAAAGAACCTTTCCATCAGGCAGTTCGATCACTGGGACAGCTCCAGCTGGGTTCATTTCGATAAACCATTCTGGTTTATCCATCAAATTGACGTTCACACATTCGTACTCGATTCCTTTTGCTGCTAACACAAGTCGTGCTCTCTGCAAATAAATCACCGGGATGAATACAACTCAAACTACAATGAAGTATGGAAATGATGGCTTATTACGGAAGCTTGCTAGAATGTGCCAAACGATCGAAAATAAAGACAAGCACCAAACAAAAAACACAAAACACGATGATGTGCTGCGCACGCAAACAAGTGAATGAAACAGTCGTAAAAGAAACATGCAAAGCGCCTACGAGCTACGTTGCCTCAGACACGATGTACTTTACCTGTGCAAATGGACAGAATCTCATACTGTAAAGGCGAAGGCTCTCGCCTTTCAGCGCCGGCTTGTCAGATCCTTTCGAAAAGTGAGCCATTTCTCCACGAAAAAAAAAGCAAACTCAACTCTTATAACAGTCACGGTGCGACCATAAATTTTTGCAGCGTCACACTGACGGCCCGGTATTGGCTACTTTCATGTTGAGACAGCTGACCTGATGAGTCACGCTTTATTTTTGTTCAGTCGAGTCACGACTGAAATCGTTCTTCGCAATACATCGGTAGGATCGAACACAATTTCCCCAGCGAACGTTTCATCATTTTTCTCACGATATAGAACCATTATTGTGGACGAAGACGTTCCAACTGCCACAGAGTTAGTCTTTGTTCGACGCGACTGGAGCTGGACGCGAGCTAATCCAAAGGAATAGGAATTTTCCAGTAACTTGCCCATGGACAATGGGCAAGGACAAGACCACAGAGTTTTCTTTCGGGTGTGATTCATGTATTTTGACCCTTCAATTCTTTTTATACGAGGCGAAGGGGTGGGGAGGGGGAGAGGGAGGGAAACGGTTACAGTCAAACCTGTCTTAAGCGGCACCGTATTCCTGATGGCAAATTTGGACAGTTATCAAGTGGTTTAACTT
This sequence comes from Pocillopora damicornis, assembly GCF_964200805.1. NCBI lineage: Eukaryota > Metazoa > Cnidaria > Anthozoa > Scleractinia > Pocilloporidae > Pocillopora > Pocillopora damicornis. The sequence goes on from NC_142677.1 coordinate 22,702,342, forward strand.
CAAAGACGTATCTAAGTTATCTGATTTATTTTACCATCACTAAAGTATACTTCTTATAGTTCCTGAAAAAGAATTTTCAGGGGGTTAACTTTAGTGAATGGGTGGAATTCAAGAAGAAAAAGAGTGTAGTCCTTCGCCCCAAAAATTGCTCTAAAGACAGAGATTTATTATTTCACCGTAGGTTTTGGAATACAATTAGTAGAAATAAAAACACGATTTTTCACCGCAGTGAGCCCTCCCATTATGCATATCAACTGTTTCATGCCCGAAATAATTAAATTTTCCACGACGTGAAATGTGACATGGGCTAATAATGAGGCTAGAGAAAATAATAGTTACTTCATTCACTCTCATTTTTTTCTGTATATCTTTTTACGAAAATTTTTTTTTTCTAACGTGTTCTTCACTATGAGCCAAAACATTAATCACTTCGTCGACTGTCGCAGTTGCCTTTAATTCCTCTTCAGCTTTCGTAAAGTCCTTCTCCAGGGCATTTGTGTCAACTGATCACTTCTCTTAAAACCATTGCTATCAGGATACATTCAATGTTGTGGCCGTATCTTCCTTCTCGAAATCTTTGATTGCCTCTCCGCCGCTGTGTCCAAGTTTACTCAGAAATGACTTAAACGAAGATCTACAGCACAATGCAAAAAGACAAAAATAATGAAACTTGATCCTAATAATGCAAGGGATTCGTAAGAAATAAAGTTTTTCCATAAAGTATTTAAAAGAAAATTGGAGGGTGGGGTGGGGGTGGGGGAGGCGCGGCTGTGCACTATGAGTAATCAGCTTACCTCAATTGCATGTCAGTTCCCACTCCCCTCTTCTGTTCGAGCTGTATCACAGCCTGTTTACAGGCGGGTATCAACGCCGTGACGAGGTCTGAGTCGAAGGGGACAAGTGTTTCAAGTGTTTTAAACACTAAACCCTGAAAAAAGAAGAGTAGCGAGTAAGGTTTTACTACGTCAGTTAAAAAATGCGCGGAAATGAAATGTCGACAAACGTCAGTAACAGGCAAAAACATTCACATTTTTCCTTTCATCAGCTTCCAGTTAATGAACCCTTTCACCCTATGAGTGACTGGCATCTTATTTCCCCGTACAATATCACCCCTGAATCAAACATTAAGGTCACGAGAGTAAAAGAAACGATTACCAACAAAAGGGCCTCCTGACTGTTAAACAAATTCCCCTCGTCAGGACCTTAGGAAATGTATAGAGAATAGTAAGGAGAACATGCCTACTGATCATGATTGAACCCGTGACACCCACAGCTGATAAGAAAAGCCTTATCATAAAAGAAGAAAATGGAAAATAGCATGTTATGTTTGTTATTTTTCCTACGTAGTTGTTATTTTTGCCCATAGCTGTTATCTCAGACAATCTCACCTGGTACAGAGTGATTTTACTGTACAAGAAATTTCTTAAGTGAGGCAAAAGAACTTCCCTGAAAAACAAAGAAATCACCTCAAAATGTCAACATTACCCTCTAAATAGACAACCTTTTTTTAAAAAAAAAAAAAAAAAAAAAAAAGAAAAGAAAAAGAAACGTACATTAAGGGAACAACAAGTTCATTCTTTACCTGGAGTTCATTTCCGGCGTTTTCGTACAAGCTCCAACCACCAAACGTAAGATTTCAGTGGCTGAAATGAAAGAAGAAACGAAAGGAGATTCACCATAATATGTGCCTGTTTAAAAATTCACCCTTCAGTAACTATTCCCATTTGCCACAACATGTATCACACTTGTCCATCCGCAGCCATTATTGTTATTATTTACTTTATTTCATGTAACCGGGAAAACGATCAGGAAAAGGTTTCACTATCTTTACAAAATTGTAACAGCTCTATTGCATCATATTTTCCAGTAATGTCTAAATGTCTTGATGTCTGATGTTAGCCCCTCAAATCTAAACATGCAAACAATGAGTACATTAAGAAAAGATACTGAGAACCGCAAGTTTTTTTTCAGTTTTTAATTGGCTTTTGTCACCCTCTATAAATAAAGTTGATATATATTTAGTATTATCAACTGGGTTGATAATGGAAATTGGCCACCTTAAAGAGTTTAAAGGCTGACATTTCAAACGTTAGCCCTTCGTCAGCTATGACGAAGGGCCTGTTAGACAATCCCCTGTTATACTCTCCCATCGACGTAGCATCACAGTTTCTTTAGAAACTACCACTTTGATACATGCATACATACATGCATATTACAACAATAAAAATTTCATTACTTTAGCCTATATCGACTAGAGCTCTCCCCACCAGAAAAATAAAAACAATCTTACTTTAGGATTCACAGCATGCATTCGACATTCCGCAGTCCAGCTCGGGGGTGACTACATCACGAGAAACTATTTTACTTTATCTCAAGTGTATTAAACAAGAAGATAACAACCCAACTACCATTATGTTTGAAATCCTTTACCTTGCCTTCTTATCTCGGGGGGTTCGTTTCCCGCGGTAAACTGATTACACGTTAGTAAACAAAACATGATAGATTCTAGCAAAACTGGGGTGTTTCTGCAATGGAAAAATGAGAAAAATGATCCATTTTGTTCTCCGTTTACCTGGCTACGATTTCCTTCCCTGAATTTATCTGTTCGATCCTTAACGCAGGAGAAGATTAAATTTGACATATTTCCTCGCCGTCACTTTCACGCGCACAGGGTCTAAAATGTTTCAGACTAGTTTCTGGTTTGCCACTGGACCGATCTAGACCGTGTGCATTCCAACCTCGTCTTCAGAGGTCATGTGAGGGGGGATGGAGGGAGGGAAGGAAGGGTTTCTTTGTCCACAATGAATTCTAGGAAAGTGACTTTTCGAAACGATTGAGCACACAGCCCCTTTAAGTTTTCATTCGCTTAAGTCGCTGCCCCTTTAAAAATGGAGTATATTGAAACGAACCCGTTTCACTGTGAAACCTATTGTCCATAAGAAAGACAAATGAGGCATTAATCAAAAAGATAATTGTAAAAAAGAATGTCTACAAATCAATTGCTAGTACCTTGCTGTCTCAGTAGAACAGAGCGTTTTCCGAAATAACTGCTCCAAAAAGGACAAAGTCTGAAAAAAAAGGTCGCAAACCGAATAGTTAAACAACAATTTTCTGATATCATTTCTTCTAAAGTTTACCTTATAAGAACTTATCAATAACAACATTTAAATAAGGAACTTACTGTCGCTAGATTCGCAGGCTGCTGTGGAAGGCACAAGAAATTCTCTTGAATGATCTCCACAACGAATTGGCGGAATTCGCTACAGTGAAAAAATAGAACGATTTTATAGAACGAAAGCATTAACAACATTCTTGGAACTTATACCTTCTAAAAAAAGTTGTTGATCTTTATGTACATTCTCAAGTCTAAACACTGAACATAATATTCCCATTATTTTTTCTATGTTTCAGAATTTCCATTGTGCTTCTCGCATGGGAGCAATTTTCATTTATTGTAGACAATAAGGATTGCAAGGGGTTTTCTTCACTACGCCCTGTGATTGGACAAGCACACTCACGACGCATTCTTATCCAATCAGATGTAAAACTAACACCAATCGAAACTTGATCCTTCGCGTTTTCCCGCCCTTCAGACAATTTGGTGGGAATGTTGCTTGCTTTTATTTTAAGTTCTCACAAGCTCCCTGATGACAATTTCCTTCGCTCAGATTAGCCATTGTTAATGACTTAGTTTGGTTTTACGACACTCAAGTTCGTAATGGCAATCGCTAAGAAAAGATTACAAAGACTTCATAATTTTTCGCGAATGCAGAATGGAAGCCGTGTGAGTGCAATGAGTGTCTTTCATAAATGATGTAAAGAAATGAGCTATTTATAGCTTCCTTCCTGTTTCACAAACCTGTTCTCAGGTGCAGGATCGGTTAAACATGATCCTTTGAGAACTACCTGTGGAAAGTCCATAGAGAGAGCACTCAGAATTATTGTTGTGCATGACGTTTGCGATAACAGCGGAAGGTAAAAGTTAAACATTATTTTGTTCACTTCTCCTTCAGTCCAAATATCAATTCAGAAGAAATAAAAAGAAAGGAAAAAAAATACCATTCGCCGTGAATGAGAAGGATAGAAAATACGCTACAATATGTGGCCTCCTTTTTGTGACGTTCAAAATCGCGTCGAACTTGCGGGAACCCGCTAGTTTGGTGAGATTCAAAACCACCGAGGGAGGCATATACTCAAAACAAAAACAAAAAATTCAGAATAGATAAAATTACAACAAACTGCAACCTACCACCTTGGAAAATATAAGTTTTATTGCCGTAATTGTCATGCGTAAACTTTCTGTCGTCATTGCGCGGTGATATGCATACAAAAAACATCTAATGCTATCGAAAAAAAATTGAATATGTAACAACCCATAAATGGTAAATGAGCAAGTTAACATACCAGAAAAGGGTTCTTAGTCGGAATATTGGCTGCCTGAGAGGAAGATGGCAAAATCTGTGACAAAAAATAATTTCAACAAATTAAAACATTTCTTCTAAAAGCTAAGTCGGTCTAGGACGTAAGAGCGAGGAGCCAAATTGCTTTGGTTGGCTGAAAACTTTAAAGTCCAATACTACACCATTGAGGCTCTCGTCGGTTGTTGCAACAACCATAAAGGACTGCGCAGATTGGAAAATTGCGATGTAAGAAGTATCAAAAATATTCCATTTTAATAATTGCAATGCTCAACAATTTTTCTCTAGCCTGGGCGAACAAACTTTCTTTAGCGCGTTCTTTCGGTTGAATGAAAGTTGCTCTTACCTGGTTGAAAAGCCGGAAGTACGAGATGAATATTTGTTTAATCTTTCTCCGTATAAATTCATCTCTCTTGAAATCTAGGCAGGCAAGACCCTGTAGAAACTGCGAAAAAAAAAAACACAATTATAAACTGCGAATGTTTAAAATACCTCACGTAGCCAACCATGGGAACTCAAGCGCACGACAACAAGACTCAGTCAAGTTTGTATTTGATTGTTTGCGAGTTTTCTTGACCAATCACGGTGGGAAGTAGAGAAAAACCAATGAAATCTCAAATTTCTTTCGGTACTAAATTGGGAATTACTCGAATACTTTGATCCAAATACCTGATGTAAGTGTGCTTTGATACACTGCATGACCAAAGGTGCAACAGGTTTCTTGCTGTTAGGGAGTGGGAGAACAAATTGGTCAACCAACCGAGGAAAAAGACATCTGGGTTGAGTCTGAAAATAATAAAGAGAGATTGCACAGAAGACGAAAGTCATTCAACCTTCAAATAAGGTTAATAGCAACTTTGATTGCGCGAAAAGATCTGTAAAATTTCAAGTTATTCTAAAAAACGGTACTAACGCCTTACCCGGCTGTAAATGATCTTATAGCAATGCTTGGTCAGAAGTCCAGCAACATGATATGCAATCCTATCAAAAAACATACAAATAGTATCACCACTGATTACCTCACACATATTTACCTTAACATTTTACCTAAACTGATCATAATATTAAATGGAACCACCTTGAAATTATAGCAAGTACAAGAACATACAGATTTTCAAATGAAGAGACTTTGTTGATTCGTAACTCACAGCCAGCCTTTCATGAAAATGTTCGCAGAGAAAAGCTTTTACGCTATTCGTTGTTTGTTCACATTTTAAGTTACTGGTAATCATTTTAACGATCACTTCTAAAGACGTGTTTTGAAAATACGATCCGTCAATATTTAAAAACCATGTATCAGTGGAATGCGTATTTGTGGTAAAACCTCTTTCGTCGTGGTTGTCACAGCAGAGTGCCTTTTATTTCAATGAAGACTAAGGAGCTTGGAGGTCCACAACTGCGCATGCCCGGAGCTTTTCCCAGCTATTTTTGTAGCATATGGGGCAGGTAGTATTTTCGTTACTTACCTCAGTAGATTCGCAGGTCCAACATCTTTTAGCACGTGGTCAACATACTTAATGACGTCACCCAGGTATCTCTGCACTGTCTCGCGGAACTGGATTGAGTCGTCAAACTTTGTCTGTAGACATAATGGAAACAGTTATGTATTCGTCTGGGAAATTCCGCGTTGGGCAAAAATTATTAATTTTAGTAATTCCAGAAGTTTTCACAATTCATAAGTAAGATAGTTAACTGTTCTTTTATCAATAACTATGGGGCCGCATGCCGATTAAACGTCATGGGACCTAAATTTATAGTAATCACGACAGCCAATCAAAATAAAGCTAGACATCACCTAGAGCCAATCGGGCTCAAGCGCGGGAAAGAGCCGCTGAACACATTGTCATTGGTTTGGGTTCTGTTTCTGATTGGTTGAAAAAGGGTCATGAGTTTTCTTAATGAACAACACAACGTAGGAAAATAAAACAAATGCAATAGGTGGTTATTTTCGATACTCAGTTGGAAATTTCTCCGTAAGCTAAGTTTTACTTACCAGTAATGCGTGATGACGCCCTAGCGCAACAATAAATAGCTGCAACGATGTTTCACTACTTTCACCAGTTCCGAATCCAGGCTATAAGAAGCACAAGTATGTATTAAAACCTCTCACTGAATAAGCACAATTGAAGGTCTATGTCTTTCTTGATTAGTTTCCTGAGGAAAAAACCCTGCGCGGACCCACTGTAAAAATCGCGCGCGGAAGTTACGAGTGCCTGATATCAAATCACAAACGGTTTTACTAGCCTTTCCGTATAGAACATAGGAGAAGTGCATTTGCACGCAAAAATTCGCTCAGTGGATCTTCCGTTTACAAGGGCAAGAGCCATAGTCAGTCTTGCCAGACCTGATAATGGAGCGCTCTTAGATTACTAATCGGTCACGTCATAGGACCACTTCCAAAACTCAGCGCGAAAATCTCGAAAAGAGCACGATTGGATGCCAATTACATAGCTTTTGGGACTGCCCTCGTCTACAATATCGAGGTTTGAGTGATATCACCGTTCTTGTTGTATCCAAAAAGGAAAAAGCGCATCTTTGCGACCTGTTACCGCAATGGCAGTGAAGTTAAGTTAGTGGTATTACCTGGCCCCTCAGTAGCTTCTCCAGCTCGGGTAATTTACCCACTGCCCTGTGAGACAAAAGAAACAGAAAACGATTACAAAGAACTCAACACGTACATTATAATTAAAGGGAAATTTTTCAAAATGTTAAAAATTCATCCTTTGGTTGAGTTGAACACCATATTTTAAGATTTTACTTTATTTTTTATCACCTTCATTTCACTTCGATAACATGGGGAAAGGTCGCCAAGTTTCTCTAAGCAGGGTTTCATGTAGAAAACCCTTAAAATAATATCAATTTTAGTATGAAGTACAAACACACTACAACATAAAATGTGCAGCTAAACTCGAAAACACAAGGAATCCCTCCGAAATTGGACGGAACCTTCCGAAATTTGACATAACCATCCCAAATCAGACGGAACCCTCCGAAATTATACAGAACCCTCCGAAATCAGATGGAAGGTGCCAAAATCAGATGGAACTCTACGAAGTCCGACGGAACCCTCCAAAATTAGATGGAACCCTGCGAAATCAGACGGAACCCTACGAAATCAGACGAAACCCTCCGAAATTGGACGGAACAATCCAAAATTAGTCAGAACCCTTCAAAATTATTCGGAATCCTCCGATATTAGAAGGAACCCTCCGAAATAAGACGGAGGGCTCCAAAATCAGTCGGAACTCTTTGAAATTAAATGAAGCCCTCCAAAATTAGACGGAACCCTTCGAAATTAGACAAAAACCTCTACAATTAGAAGGAACCCGCCAAAATCAGACGGAACCCTCCGAAATTAGACGGAATCCTCCAAAATTTAAACGGAATCCTTCAAAATTAGACGGAATCCTCCAAAATTTAGACGGAATCCTCCAAAATTTGGACGGAATCCTCCGTAATTAGACGAACCCTCCGAAAATCTCACGGAAACGTTGGATGTTACACTGGACCCTCTGAAATCAGAGAACCGTCTGAAATTGGATGATAACATTCAATGTTAGACGAAATCGTCCAAAACTAAAAGGAACTGTCGGAAATCGGACGGAACTGGGGGGATTGAACGGGCTTACTTTATTTCTATCGCACTAGTGACACAAGTTAAAGGTGTTTCTAATCACAAATTCTTCCCCATGTGACAAACTCACGGAGGGAGGGAGGGGTGGGGTACCTGGTTAGTTCTGTTAATCCTTCATGAGAGGGTGGTAGCTGCAACAGACATCTAAACCACGCGTGGATTATGTCTCTTTCCATGTTCTCTGCTTGAATTGCCGTCGTTGCCGAAGGACAGGGTAAAATGTGACATAGGAATCGACAACAAAAGCTGCAACCAATAATATTACACATAGCTGCGTTTAATTCAAGACATTCATTCTCTTCTCTCATTCTCCTCACACAATCACTATGGTAGTTGGCTGTGAAAATGTTTCGGTAGACCACGATGAGTCTATCGTTTTTGGCGAAGTCCGTCGCGCGAGCCCAAAAAACATCAGCGAAAAAAAAGGAATTGTTGTTATTGCGCCGCGTTCACACTCGAACTCCCAGAGTTCCACGAAGTGCGCCATTAAACAACACTTTTTTTTCACCCAATATTTTGGACTCGCATGACAGATTTTAGGCGAGAAGGAGGGACTTCTCGAAGTATAATTTAACAGGTGATCGAAGACAATTTCTAGTTAGAGTAGTTTTGAATTCTACATACCTTGCGGACATTTCGTCTTTAATACCAAGATCCCGTAACAGACTGGTAAACGTCACCCCAGTTGTGCCAGTGACTTCCTCAGGATATCTTAAACATACGCGTAAAACACAGAGTAGTGAAACTACGGCAAAATTACTAAAACGAGGGCATCAAGTAAGCAGTAACTTATCCGAAACTGCACTGGTTTTCCTTTATTGCCCTGTTTTCATTTGCATAATCTTACCAAGAATAGCCTCTGATCGTGAAACACACGTGGTTTGGCGTGTGCGGCCGGGTTGCATAGTCAAATACTTGGCACATTTGAAGAAATTTTCGAATTTCAAGGTTACTTTTTGGAATCTAGAAACACTTTCAGTGTCGTAATTGAACGTAAATTCTTTATGGCGGAGATAAAGATATATGCTCTCTGTAGCAAGCTTTTGGTTTCTCTTTCTTACGTGGCGTTATTGATCTAGAAAACTCATGAGATCTTTTCACATTGGGCATGAAAAGGAATTTTCAAAAGAGACGTCATTATTAAGCGTTCATTCACAAGTTGTGGTGGACCTCAATTAAAATCTACTATCGAACACTAAAGGTGTTTCAATAAATTTTTCATAAGCAGCTGCCGACGACGTAATAGGCGGCTGTGCCATAAGCAAAACTCAAACGCGAGAGGTCCCTCACAGACTAAACAAGCGGCGGTAAGAGGCCTTGCAGGCAGCGGTAGACAGCTGATACCCCGGCTTTTATTGAAACACCTGTCTCTGATGATATCATTTCACAATGCCACCCGATCTAGCAGGCGCTTACTACCTGTCGAGAGCAGAGAGTGTAAAGCCGGCCAACGTGTCAGCTAAGGGACTGGGTACCGACTGGATACACAGACCGTCAGATGTTAGGGTCCTCACGTGACTAAACACGTGCTTCCACATCACACTGACAGCGTCTAGATAACAAAAAAAAAACACTTGAATGCGAGTAACGTGTGACAGGTGTTGGACTAGTATACTACGCTATACAATGTTGTTTGGAAAAAGGCAAACTAGTTAACCATTACCTAGGATCTATCCCGGATAGAAAAGCTACAAAAAGATTCTCGTTACTGCATCAGCGCACCAATCTCTACTAGTCACCATGACACAACAACTTGACAACAACAACAACGACGACGACGACGACGACAACAACAAAAACGTAACAAGTACCTGAGAATCCTGGTCTACCCCCGTACTTTTGCCTATAAAAAAAGTAAAATGCGTAAATTGATGGCAGGTTCCATTTCAAGCAAAAGAAAATTACTTATCTGCTAGAGAACGACTCCTGTAATTGTTACATTTCACCCGTACGTTAATGACGCCAGAGTTGTCTGTACAAAGCTCAGCAAGTATCGGAGTTCATTGTCACGACACGAATGTAAAAGGTATTGAAATCCATCAGCTGAAAAAAAAGAACAAACGAACAAACAATCAAACAAAGACGAGGGAGATCAGAGAACTCCAACAACGAATTTTATTTTCAGGGCAAAAAGATACTTTACGTTGAAGAAAAAAATTAAAAAACATGCAAGCCCACTGAGGTTAATCGGCTTCTCTTAATCTTTGCCGTTCGGCCTTACTTGCTAATACGTTTTCGCTGTTTTAGTTCACATGAGGGATTAAAAGTGAACGCGAAACAAACAAAAAAAAACTTGTAAAAACTCAATCTCCATCAGCAGTCCTCGAAGAAAATCTCACACGTATTCAAATTCCAAATTACTTACCAATCAGTTTACTTTCAGACAAGTCCTGTTTATTTTTGTGTTCGAACACATCCTGTGTACTGTCCAGATATAGTGTGATCAACTGCCAGCAGTTTTTTTGATGAGTTTTATCTCGAGAGGAATTCGTGTATTCCCTAAAAGAAACAACAGCTTCTATATTTATCCCAAAACAATTATGTTGATAAACAATTTTTCTAATACAAAAAAAAGAGATAAATTTTATCCGTATTTCCAAGCTTATGAAGGAAACATTAACATTGATTGACTGACTGATTGATTGACGAGATTGGCATTCTCACCTCGCAACCGTGACAAAACTGTACGACAATCTTTCCGCCAAGTATCCAAAATCCACATTCTTCTCCTTGTAAATGAGCATCAAGGCAAAAAGCCCTGATTATGTAGAGAAAACAAATAGTATGATAGCTGATAATTATTACAAAATACACAACTAGTCTAAATTACAACCTCTCCTTGTCTTTCACCTTTCTTCCTTTTACGTTTCATTCTTAATATCCTCACCTTTCCAGACACTAATTTTCTTTTCCTGGGCCATCTTGTGAAAGTCCAGCAAGTCAAGAAACGAACACATCTTGTGCGCCTGTGCAAGAAAAGATATTTGTGACTTCTTCGAGTAATTTTACGCGTTAATCAACGAGGAGAACAAACTCGATCCCAGCAGAGTCTATGCTCCTCCATATCCACCCATCTGTCCATATGGAACCCTTCCTAAGACCCCCACCATGGAATATCCAACGACCAGAACCTATCATTTAGCCCCAATTTTTCTCCCCCGTTCAATTTACGTTCCGTTCTTTTATGACAACCTGCGCAACAAGAAGAGTTTCGAGTTACAATGTTGTTATATGCTTAATAACTCTCACTTGTTCATATCAACATAGCCATTTAGAATAAAATAGTACGCCTACAGAGGCATACCATAACTTACTACATCTTCTAGGTCAGCTACACAGGAAAGAGTAAGAAAAAGAGTGATAAAATGATGAAGTCCTGTGATGTTCAACTCCTCCATACGGCGCTTATGGAACTTTGAGTAGAATCTAAAGATAAAATAGAAACGTACTGCTTCATAATAGTCTGTCAATCGCAGATAATACATATATTTCTCATGATTGACAATTTAATGACCAAATGCAGAAAATGCGAACGAACTTAACGAAGTAAAGTGCAGAAAAAAAAAGATCGAAGGTGTCTGTTCCTTTTCTACCTGCCCTTCATCTGTTTCCAGGCCTGTAACGATCCACTCTTAAGTAATTTGGTGAGGTGAACTGACACCAGCCGTAAGAAGAGAGTGAAACTGGATTCATGCTCTGGAACAACACTGCTGGAAACAAAACGCTACAGTTAATAAATCAAATCGCCTTTATTCCATGTTACCTTAAAGTAGCCTACGAGATTACATCTCAATTTCTGAGAAGTCTGGTTCAAAGAAAGATTCAGCGATAATTTTTGGTTTTCCTTTGAAAACTTTCATTGAGTCTTCCTTTGAAATGATTTGTTCTTAACTTAAAAGGTCAACGAATATGACACCGAATGTAATATAGATGGTGATGAGCGGCAAAGTATAACAAATTGAAAGAAACTTTAAAACTAATACCCCATTCACACCAGCAAAACATGTTTTGTTAAACTGGTTTTCATTGAATGAAAATTATAAACAGAGAACTGAAAAACTTGATTTTCCATTGGATTCAAGTACTTGCTAACTTGCATTTCCAATGTGCTACATTCAAGTCAAAAATATTCGGTTAAATAGTTTCTATGAAGAAAAAAAAAATTAAACTGTGTTTAACAAAACAACTTTTAAACATGTTTAAGCTTTGGTGTGAATGGGGCATAAGATCAACTTGCAATCTTCGTTATTTGCTGTAATAACTCACCCTTGATGTGAAGCCTTAGACCTGTTCAAACACTGCTCCGTCCACTGAAGAGAAGATAAGCTGAAAGAAGGTAGAAACACGTCAGATGCGCTTTATGGAATCGCACTTTGAGTGTAACGCTTTGGCTTTTTCAGAGAAGAAAAGGTATTATGAGAAAAAATGGCCATCGGTAACGAGTGTCTGAGGAATAAGTGAGCTGAAGCACACATGTTTATCAGCGAAACGCAAACACCAGTTGAAGTTAAGCGTTTTCTCTTTCTTTGGTGCTTGATATAAATTGCCCACAAACGTTTACATCAAAATGCCAATATACGGGTTGTTTAACCGATAAGTTGCCAAATTTCCCGATATTGAAGACACACAACAGCCGTCCAGTCACTCAATAGTATGTTTTTTTGTAGAAATACAGGGGAGTCAAGAATTTGTGGATATAATGTCGGAAGTCTCTGCGGAAAGAAAATATAGCTGCTGACTGGAGTAGATCCATACCTGACAAGACCAAAGCCATGCATAGATTGTTCAGGAACGTGAAATGAATTGTTCTTAAGAAAAAAGAAGGAGAGAGAGTAAATATAAAAATGTTCATGGATAAAAAAAAAACTAATTAAACAAACCTGTAATATATGAAGGAGAGAAAATTTTAAGCTGCAGTTATATTTACTACAGCAAGATTCATTGATAAGCGTGAGTGAAAAATATGATAAGTTTATGTTTGTCGTGCGTCTCTCTACAAAAACTGAACAAGTACAAGTAGACTCGTCAGCATAATTGAAGATGTAATTTGTCCTTAAAAATTGCACTTTCCAAGAAAAACTTCCTCACATGAGCGCAGCACAAAACTGGGCCTACCAATCTCTTGTGAAAGAAATCCCAAAGCCACAGAATAAGATCAGAATTTGCTGACCAATGATAAGACAACGAAATACAACAGCGAAGGGAGTAGCGGCAGCGGGATTCTTCATGACTCTCCTGCAACAAAGCAGTTGGGAACGTTATTGATGTAGCTAAATTTAGCATCGCATAATCGATAGCAGGTTTTTTAACAAAAGAATTATCACCTTGTTGTTTAGAAGAGATGCTTTGAGTAGATCTTGGGCAAGCACCCAGTTTCCAGGAACACAACTCTATCAAGAAAAAGGAAGAAAGTTATTGTAAAAAGGCAGGTGATGTAATTACTTAAAATTGAGGAGCGCATTTCGATTGAGTGCCTTAAAAGCAAAACTGTTGCAGTCACAATGGCCAAAAAAAAAAAAAAGGAACGCACACATTGCAAATCTGAAATTTAAGAGGAAAGAAGCAAACTATCTTTAGCGCATGAAAAGGCGAGCGATAAAGTCACGTTTAGTTTCAGTTTTGCGACTGATTGATTAAGAGGTTAGCGCTAGTTTTCTTGACCAATCACACAGTGTAGCGAAGCAATACCTATGCAATTGAAAATGGCTGTAACAGAGTCGCAGATACAAGTCTCTATCATTCTCTGTATGATATATGTAAAGATGCATAGGAATAAGTATAGTGAACAAGACTGACAAAAAGCCAATCGGATGATGGAAGTCTGCACTTCTGTCAAATTCATCAGAATCAAAGCTCGCCCGTCACACAGCACTCCGTAACGTGACGGTTAGCGTGGCGTCATGGCGTTAATGCATGCATGCCTTAGTTGACGGTTAAGTACTGTGCTGACTGTGGTGTATGACGTAAGTCTTCACGCTGTCGCTCGTCAGCCTCGTTATCATGTATCACGTTCGAGTCGACATATTACGGGAAAATAAATTTCTGTTAAGTTTCCTTCACGTCTTCAAGACTTTAATCCGACGCTATACGCTATACTAACTCGTCATACCCCCCCCCCCCCCCACCAGCCTTGTTACCTTTTTCCTTTGGGAGTACACCCCTTTGTCTGTAAACCAGTAAAGTGGGGACAAATGCGTCAAAAGCCACCAACAGAAATTAACAGGCGTCTTCACTGTGAAATCTGGAGGAGCTGAAAGATCCAATCCACATTAAAAAAAAAGGTTGGTAAATGAAGAGCTTTTGTGAGTGGTGTCGGGCCAAATTGAAAATAACTTTAGAGGTTTATCAGAACGATAGCAATTTTCGAGGGAAGCCAAAGAAAACACCAAAAGAGTTTATCACTGGTATCAGTTTTGCATCTGATTGGTTGAGAAGATCGCGCAAGTTTCTCTTATCAGTCGCAGAGTGTTTTGAGGTAAAACTAATAAATCTACATCACTTCCTGCACCTTAATGGAAAAAGCTCTATAATAAGAAATAATCGCTTGCTATAACTACAGACTAATGAAAACTCAACTGTAAAGGATCTACCAAAATCTACTCATACCTACCACAGGACTGGGCCCAGGGCTGCACGGTAGAGTCCTGACTGTCGGGCTCAGACTCCTTGGGATAAAGAATCTCTGACATGATGGAAGAAACCGCTGACCAGAATGACTGAAAAAACAGAGATGTGCTAAAAAGATCTGCGCTAGGAGTTTTTATCAAAATTTTTCAGCCACCATGTTGAACAACAGTCTTCCGACTACAATGTGTGATCAGCAATGATTATCTACTGAAGAAGTCACTCATACCTCGAGATCTGTTTTGGTGCTTAGATGATCCATCAAATGGATCAACATGATCCAGAGTTCACCCACGCAGCCACAGGGAAATGGACATAGTTGAAGAACGTTTGACTGGTTTTCCTGTCAAATAAAACACACAACCTGTTTGCGTCGATTTCAGACGAGCCAGAATGGATACTTTTGCTTCATTATCGTCCGTGATTGGTCCAGGAAACTCGCACCACCCTCTCAAGTAATCAGATGCAAGACTAATACTCGACTCGGTCACTCCCGTTTTCCCGCCCTTTTCATCGTCATTATCTCATCTCATCATCTCAATTAGGCTGGTAAAAGCCGGTTAGGCAACACACCAACCATTGGCAAAATGCAAAAGTAAAAATTACATGCTACAATAAGTACAATACAGAATAAAAAAAATTACCAAACCAATTGACACGCTCTTATTGAGAAAACGAACCAAGGTAATTCTTAAATTCGACAAGAGACGTAATATCAGGCATACCAGGGAGGAGCTTCCAGCAGTTTGCTTGATTTTACTTTAGTTCTTTTAGTTATATTTGCCTTTAATCTGATTGGCTTTGGTGAATTAGGTTAGTTTCGAAGATCAACCAAAATGTATTTTAAATTAGCAGAAACATAGACTTTTCTCGAATATCCAGGTACACACCTTGTTATAAATGGAAACAGCTAACGCTATCAGGTCCCAAAGGAATGAAAATGTATATCTTTTCAGGCTGTTAATCACGTCAACAAATTGATCTGAAGAAAAACTGTCGGACTGACCTGAAATAAAAATTACCAAGGGCTCGTTACACATACATAATGGTGACTGCAGACTGTGGGACCAAGCCCGGCCAATCAACCACGATCTAATAACTTGCCTGAAACCAGCACTAAAGAAATCAATTCTGCTTGAAACTAATTATTGTATTTACTGAAATAGTTCGGCAGGTCGAATTCAAAACTTTTGCTCGTAGCTTTTCAATTAAAATACAGAATCTGAAAGTAAAATTTGCGGTGAAACCTGGCCGCATTATGGCTAATGAAAACAAGCAAGTTTTTCAACATGAAAATTAGAGAAGAAACTGTTCAAGATATGTTTTATGAATGAACGACAACCGAATTCACAGGAACATAAAGATTGCTCTGGGTAAAGGCGTCCGTAAACTCAGCTGTTGTGACTCATGTGGCCTTCCACTCAACGCATCGGAAAGGATATCAGAACAAGCTCTTAATAGTTCACGACAATGTAATTTCTGAGGCTTGCTTCACTGCGATGACCGGAGATCGCCATGATGAGCTAGGATCGCAGTTGTTCTGACACCGTGATTTGTAAAAATTCTTAAAAGTTATGACAGTTTGTTTATAATTTTCATCGTTCCTGTTTTGTTCTGTTAAGGTTTTGAACACGAAACTATATACGAGTGTTTGCTGTGTGTGAGCTTGATAACTGTACGCACTTAATTGACAAACTAACTGAACGTGAAAACATACAAAACTCGGACAGTCCGTTTCGTTTTGTCTTTGGTGATTTCCGTCTCTGCTCATGCTATAATTTCGTCAAATACGGCGCTTGGCATGCCTACAAACTTTTGTTTGGTTCTTCTGTTGCTACTTGACGGCCCGCTTGTTCAAAAAGTTTACTTCTAATTAACAAAAAAAAAAAGCTGGAGAGAAAATTGGGAATTAGTCGGACATTGTACAAATTGGCAGATGGCGTGACAGCTTTACCTCAGCTCCGCGTTTTGTAATCTGATAAAACACGCTCTTTCAGCCAACGACAGCACGCATTATATCAGAACTTTATCATAATTATCATTATCATCATCATCACAACTATCCCATTCTTTCTCATTATCAGCATGACCATTTTTAGTATGTACTATCATTTTCATCAAAAAGAGCAAGTTACATTAATATTTGAGAACAAATAACACGCGTAGTACCGAGGGTACATTTGTTATCTCTCGAAAGACAAAATAATCTCATATTATCTGTCCAGTGCAAATAAAAACTGCCGCCGGCTGGAAAAGAGACAGGAATTTAAATCGTTCACTCCCAAGATCTCAACATAAATTCCCCTCGAGCTCGAGACACTTCTAAGTCTACTATTTCAGAGAGCCGCAGATTTCGATAGTCCACACATGGAACCCGGCGTCTTCAAAAGACTCTCGAACCGTCCATCTCTGTTTTTATCAAACGTTTGGGCTTTCTGGTGCAAACGAATATGCATCAAGAAGCAAGAGTTTTCAAATAACAACGATATTGTATGCTTCGTGTTTAAACTATGATTGGGTAATGCGAAATACGCTGTAAGCACCGCGGATATAAAATTAAGTGACCATAATTCAATTTAACAATTAGATTACAAATGTGCGAATTCATAAATTATTAGTCATGCAACGAAACCTCACATAACCCACTTTTGGAAATACAATAAAGCCTCTTACACTTTGAAACTTGTAAAATTTCATGAATTAGTCTTAACCTGACTTTACTGTAACACGTCCACGGAACTGATGTTTTTGACAATTGATCGGTATTTGTTTGCCACGTAACTATTTTTATACATGTATAGTGGGCTAACAAGATCATTTGCTCATGGTCCAAAATTGACGAAGAATAAATAGCTTTAGTAAAGTGTGAATGTATTTAGCACATCTGTGCTAATTGGAGAGTCTGTCAATGCTAGACAGTAAACAACTCGAGTAATAGGAAAGTATTTCTTTCAAATCAAAACTGTTAAGAGACAAATCACGGCTCCTTTTTTCTCTTTTTTTTTATTCTTTCCAAAGTGGCCATTTGGCCACCTGACTTCATAACGAGGTCGCCAGAAATAATATCTTAGTAGTGCTCTACTTTTCAGGCGGTAACCGGTACTATCTACCGCCAGTAGTACCTATTATCACCGTCTAAAACCTCTTGGAATTCCTGAAAATTTAACAGGAGAAATGATTGCTCCACCAGTTTGAAGATTTATTGCACATGTCGCATTTAAAGTAAGGGACAAAATGTTTTAGTCGAAAATTCTCAGAAAAAAAACGACAAAGTGTTGATAATGTTGAATGCTAAAGGTTATCTCATTTTAACTTTAAGCTAAAACACCAAGAAATTAATACGTTACAGCTTGCAACATGACTGCCGAACGCAGTTCGTTAAATTGGTGACTTTCGCTGCAAATTTGGCCGCCCATATGCGGCTACCGATTGTGTGAAAAAGGGAGGCGTAGGGCGGAACCCATCACAAGAGCCTACTTGCAGCCTAAACAGAGGGCGGTAAGAAGTCTTGTAAGTGGTGATAGACCGCCGGTAACCGCTTTAATTGAAACCCCTGAGAGCTTACTAGCAGTGGCGCGCAAAACGGTCGTAGGTTAGAACACTGGCTATGTTCAAGGCTATGAATTCGAAATGACCGAGAAACAGATCCACTTGAAAGGCAAAGTAGAGGATTGGAACAAAGGAACTCCAGATTTAACACATACGCCCTAAACCACTCGACCACCCTGCCGCCTGCTCCTAAGAACCTAAAAACAGACATCTGATTAAATGGCTGAGAAGAAAAGCCTAGACATTTTGAAAAAGTTCGCGGCATTGATGACAGAATCAACATGAATTACAGGATAAGCCGATGAGACTGACCAGAATGGGGCGTCTGCAAATACAACGCCATTAGTGCAACAACCGTCCGCCCTCTCATTTAAATTAATTTGCATCTAAACTTCTTTTGATAAATGACGTGCAAATCTAATATTTTGACAAAAAATCAAAAACATACCAGACAAGCACACAAGACTAAAAAAAAAACAAATCAGAAAGGAAAACAGAGACATGCAACTTCATCCGAGTAAGTTGGACGGAATGGGATCAGAACGTTTGTGCCCGTAGACATTCCTGTCTGCAGAAAATCGCTGAAGAGAAAAAAAAGCACTGTCTGAAGGAAAAAAGAGAATTTCTGTTGGCGTTAACTGTTAAATAAAGTTTGCTGTAGTGACCTTAACTTCAAACAACAAAGAAGCTCCTAACAAAAAGATATTTGGATTTATTGTTTCGTAGCATAGAAAATGAAGTTAAGAAACTTAAAAAAAAAACCCTTAATTAGAGACGAAAAAGGAAGGGGTTAAGAGTTAAATGGTTAGTTTATGCAAACCTACATGAATGGAATGGCTAGTACCAGCCACTGAAAGGAGAATCGACATGAGAAATTTGAGGAACAGGGCACTGACAGACAAATACCGTACAGAACAGAGAATAAATCAATATCGTTATTGAAAACCTGGCATTCCACATTCCTATTATCTCGTCACTCACGATACATTATTTGCCTTCCTGGATGCAGACGGAGATATAAGACTCACGCGACGAAGCTTAAATGCGGCTGTGTTGTGCTGAATACACTCGCCATAGCCTAAGGGTGTCTCAAGCGATGCGATATGATTTGAAATGATCTCTATTTACCGTCATTGACCTCTTACCGGATAAAAACTGCTCTAAGCTCATAGGCGCTATACTAATGTAAAATATCGGGATAAAAACGAATTTTTAAGGTTCGCTCATATACAGGCAAAACAGTAGACATAGGACGAAGTATTTCAGGATCAGGGCTACAAAGCTTACGCACACCATAGGATCTCCTGGAATCATCTTTAAATGATATATCATTGACTTCTGAATTATTTTTCTTTTCACAACAAAATTGATTTGTGTGATAAGGAGCCTGTGCTCCTGATGAGATGGACAAAGAAGAGTTGGTGTATTAGGCGTCCGCAGGGGTGATTTTGCTACTGCAGTTGTTTCTTTTTTCCGATAAAACATCATTTGTGGTTGTCTTGAGTAGTTTAACAATAAAAGACTTGGGAGAGAGCCTATAATGACGATTTAAAATTTTACTTTGAAAATGCTCCAACTTAGAAGTTCAATTTATTTTCCATGGTATCCGAAGATCTAAGAATACTCTCTCAGTCACTTGAAACTTGAAACTCCCGAACGAGTCTGAATAGTTTGTATTTGCGCAACTGTACAAAGGCATCACTTGCTTTATCCTTCACACCCTGGAGTGATTGAGACTTGTAACTTGTCTTCTAACAGAGAGCTGAGGTAGTATCTATATATATGACAACAAATTATTTTCATTTCACTATAAGGAAATGTAAAAGGATTGGGAGGGGAAAGTAACTAATCCGATCTTGGGATTTAAAGGATTACGTGTATTTACTAAGCGCATCATTCTTAGGATGATAGAGCTTAAATTGTATCAGAACCCCTAAATATTTTGTAATCATTTGCAAGAGAGAGGAAACGTTAGAGCGAATTTAATTTTTTCATAATTTTTCTTATCTACAATGTAAGGTCACGAAACACCAAGGTCGATAGGAATGCGTTTACGCAATAGTCCAACATATGGCTTCTCAATTGTACAACAATCCAAAACAAATCTTACGCATGATAAGATAGCACAATGTGTTAACAATTCTAGCAAACGGAAAGAGCACTTAAAGACAAAAACATCCGGATTTCATTGTCGGTGGAAGTTTACTTTGATATCACCGAAATTTGTCAACTGTTTACAGAATAGTAAAATAAACTCTACACAAGATGACCCTAATTTATAGAGGTGGAGGACATTTGGTGCCTCACAAGACGCAATTTTGCCTAGTGATCAGGGAAAAAGTGAAGTGAAGCAACTTGAGTTTCTGTCCATTGCACTCTTTCAAGTTGTTATAAAACAATAAAGATAACAAAAATAAATCAACATTTTAAGGTGGCGCCCGATGTCGAAGAATTCATAAGCTATTGCTTCAGTTAAATCATTTGAGTTAGTTAAAATTCCTCATCAGAACGGGACTTGAAATGGCAGATACGAAAACTTTCTGATACGATATTTTGTGAAAGGCTTTCCCGCCTCCGCATTGCTAATTTAGAGGGCGTGGTTTTACCACTTTCTACTGTTGTTGTTCTTTTTTGGTGATATTCAAGACACGCGGAGATCGTCTCATGAAAAACATGGGTATTATCTGTACAGAAATGGAAAATATTTACCTCTTTCCTCCGTAAAAATCAAAACAATTTGAAACAAATGTAATTTAACGATTACGATTTAAGAATTATAACGGGCAGTTTCAATTTCCAATCTATCCTTGTGGAAAAACGATTACATTCAAATTTCGCCCTAGCGAAATTTTAATGTATTGCGTTAAAACTTATTAATTAATTTCTGTCAAACGAAAGAATCGTAATTGGAAAAAACGTCCTTAGAGGAATGTTTCAACAAAATGCAAAGTTGGCAAGGTAGCAACTTTCTGATGAAGATTTGTAGTAAGAAAGCCATCATCAAAATGTTTTCTTTGAAATCATTCAGTGTCAGCAGATGTTTCATAGCTGTATTAAAACAAAAAGAAAGAATTTTAAGCTTGCCACAAATGAAGCCTTGAAATACTGCTACCATGCGACAGGCAACCTGGAAACTTCTTCCATCTGTAAGCTTCGTGTGAACAATCTTTTTCTAACGAGATCACTAGAGGGATTCCTTCTCAATGTGCCTAAGCAGAATTTACAAGCTAATCCTGAAAATTCTGTTTTGTAAAGCCACTAGCTTCGAATACAGAGCAAATGACAGACAGATAAAAAATTTACGTAATGTTCTGTGCGATCCACAAACAACCTTTCACCAAGAACACGCAGACACCTCATTAGGGTAATTAATGAATACAACGGCAATGAAATGGAAACTGATAGGTCAGTCGCCTTTTTAACCGGGCTGAATTAAAAATTAATAAAAAGCAGTCCTGACGAGACACAAGGTGATAAACAACGACAAGTTATTAAGTTTTTCCTTCTTTCACCATCACGACGAACGAATTACCTGATCCGATCACGGTGAAATTGAATCAGCTGGAAGAGAGCCGAGGATCGAAAAATTCGCGAGCCACGACAAAAGTACTTTCTGTTTTCGTATTAAGACAAAAATTAGCCTTGTAGTTCTTGTGTTACGACTCTCGAGTTTTCTGAAAACTCAATGTCCCAAACTGCAATCAAACCTCAATAGGTGAAGGCGATAAAATAGGCGTAAATTGACCCGAAATATCGCACATTGTGCTTCAATTAGCGAAAGTTCCAAAATGCTTCTATTTTTACACGTTTTTACAAACAAACTATAAAATAAACTGTTAACAAAGATTCTTTACTGCGTCAGACATGGAGAGCTGTTTCCAAAATGGGGAACACGCAGTAACCAAAGAAAGCGTAATGCTTTAAAAAGCAACAAATCCTTTCATTAATTCAATTACTCATTTGCGTAAAAAGGAAGCTAGTGCTTTAATCCGAGTTAAAGTAATTCGCGGTTTCCGATATTGCGGATCAGGCAAAGACAACTATAACAACCAGGTGTAAAACAAATAAACGCCCCAAATGGGACGAAATTGTTCCTCATGGTCACGATCACGCCCTTGTCGTAAGGTGGACATCCTTTCATTAGCCAACAAAGAACCCCATACTTCTAACAAGTCAAGAGTATCCGATTGCCGAGCCATAGGTCTTAAGGTTATCTTGAATGGGATATCTATCCAATTTCCGCCCGGCGGAGATATAAACACGTCCAAGGAGCTGAACAGCGCACACGAACAAAGTTCCGCTGATAGAAAGGTTCGCTTCTTAGGCAGAGAACGTCGTTGACATCACTTCGACTATTGGTAAGTTTTCAGTAGTCACAAGTCGATGGTAAAAATTATTTCGCCTGGACCGGTGTAAACCAAAGGTAAAGGCGTGTTTACTCGATTATATAACTTAATAAAAAACTTCGTGTCAGACAGAACAGAACGTCAATTCTAAAAGTTGAGTATTACGTAGAGATGACAACATTGTGGAAGTCTTCGAAAAGTGTTCCAGGGTTTTGAAACAACTAAAATGTCTACTTTGCCGATAGGAGCAGAGTTGTTTTCAGATCTAAAAATGAGACGTTTAATCCTTTTTCGTTAAAAATATGTGATCATGCAAGGTTATAATTAGACGAACAAAGACGCGACTATGTTTAAAGAGGCCCTCGCTGTAATTCACCAAATCCGAGGTATTTTTAACATTTCTCACTCTAACAGCCCCTATCAGCCAAGCTTAAAGTAACTGATGTTAAATAGCGACATTCAGTGTACCACATCACTTGACTTGTAACTAGAAATCCAACAGGGAGAAATAATTCTTCCCACTGAGACTGCAAATAGCATAGGGGTCACTGTGGCACTGTTATAACAGCCTAAACGGGGGTAAACTGGACTGTCATAGTAAGTGAGGTACAAAGCAAAGTTGTCATCTGGTTATGGTATGTTTTTCAATGAAAATATTAACTTCCTGCCAAAATTCTATTATATTTGAAAATACGTTAACAACTTTATGTACATCGCATACCATAGCCTCAATCTTATATGCTGAAAAGGTGAAACAAATCTCTCCCTTATATGTTGTGAAAATCCACAACTGAGCATTCTTGAACGGATATTAAGTAATCTGCGACGGTCCGCTAATAGTGCTTTGAACTTTCCATTTTCGTCTAGCGTTTCTAAATTAATCACGCAGTTCTAAAATAAGGTAACACTTTCATATTTAGGGCTCTTGCCTCAAAACTGAAAAAATAGAAAAACAAAGGCAACAAAAAGTTACTAAAGGTCCTTGGTTTTTAAACTTTGGGCGATTCTTCATCCTTTTCGAGTTGGTTGCGGCTTTAGTTAGATACGATATCAAATTTTGGTTAAAAAAAAAAATAATAATAACACAGCGTTCCCACAACCCTTGTCTCTATAGTCACTGCTGATACGTCCAAATGACAGTCCAGCTGTAGTTAATATAGCATAAGGAAACGTAAATCAGATATACCAGTTAGAAGCTCGCCCTTCTGCAGTTATCGGTGACTACGTGGTCTCCTTGAAACCATATCTTTTTATCACTCACTTTAATGCTGTTTTCCCGATCCTCCGTCATCAAATTAATGAGGATGAAGATTAAAGTTCAGCCAGATTTAAAAAAAAAAAACAATTTAAAAATGCACGGATAACGATTGTATATCACTTTTAAGTAAGATTGCACACCCGTGCTTAACTAGGAATATGATCTCTGCCCCTTTCTAATAAAAAAGTCTCGTACATAATTTAGTTTTATTCTAATAGACATTTTGCAAAATGAATCACTCGTAAATCAAGTCCAACAAGATAGGTAACAACATGTACTCGAAAAGATAGATGATTTTGGATTTTACAACGCTAAATTCTTGGTTCATTTTTTACATATCTTTTCCGGTTTGGAGAATTTGTACCAAAAAAATGTCAAAAGGTATTGAATTTTGGCGCTTGAAGAGTACTGAATGACAATTTTTTTTTCGACAAAATCGAATATCTGCGATGAATTCCCAAAGGGGCGAAACCATGAATTGAATTACATATATATAATCTAGTGCGAAGGTCTACGCGTGTGGCATAAACATGCATTCAGAGTGCAAGAAATTCCGATGATATTTTTAGGTGATATGGGCTACAAAATAAACACTAAGAATATGCATGCCTGACCTTAACCTGTTAAACAAACACGCTCTCACGGAGCAATTTTCAACAAGTATCGACAATATACAGGAATGGCATCTGTTTTACTCCTCTGCGGTTTGCGCCACCATCTCAACCGATTACATGCCAAACTAAAACCCACTCCTGACTAAGTCACTCACGTTTAACAACATTGCTTTTGTTTTAAGACAAGATGGCCGTTGCAGGGATTGGCATGATGATCATCTCCATAGCAACCAAGATATATACCGACCCCCATGGCCAAGGACTCACCATCTACAGGCCTGACTGTCCTCCCGGGTATTGCATGCTTGGAGATTACGCGCAGGAAGGGGACATCAGCAAGCCCAATCCCAGTGTCATGGTGTGCATCAAAATAAAACACACAAAATTCTTCGCCAAAGCCAAGGGCTTTGTCCAAGTATGGAGTAGCGAAGGACCTGGTAGTGGACGCGGATACAGTGGTGATAACGACGATGAGGGGTCCAGCGATGGAAATAATGGCTCGGGTTCTGGTCACAATGGAGTGCTGGCATTTTGGAAACCAAAAGTTCCAAATCTGAACTATGTTGCGCTGGGTCATCTAGCGACAACGAGTTACGATCCACCCTCAGTCGGAAACGTGTGCATCGTACACAGGCTTATGATCGATCAAGGAATTCCGGGTCGTCGCGTATGGAGAGAGGAGTCCGGTATGGCCAGCTTGTGGTCTCTGGCTCCCAGTTATTCATATATAAACTTGGGCCTGTTCTTAAGCAGCGACTCCAAATCTGCGCCTCACATCTCAGATTTCTGGTCCTTAATACCCGAGGTTATTCCAGTTCCTTTCAACGCTTCATTGTCAATTAAAAAGCTCAACAAAGACGAGCTCGCGCTCATTTACAGAGGTCAAGAGTGTGAGGAGTCCAAGCGACTCAGCGTGTATCTTCCCCAAGCTCCAATCGGGTATTCGCCTCTGGGACACTATGCAGAGCGCGGCTACGGTCGAGCAGGTCAGGGAGCGAAAGTGCTTGTTGTCAAAGAGAAAGGAAACAAAGGTCTCCTAATGCATCCGATCACTTACCAAGAACTCTGGAGGTCAGATGCCAAGAATAACAATACTGAGGCAGCAGTATGGCGACCAGTGCCACCTCCAGGATACTTCTGCCTCGGTCACGTTTTGGGCCTCGGCTTGGAGGCGCCGCCCACTAACGCCATTGTGTGCCTTCACTGGAGCGTTATTGCAAGGGGTTGGCCTGAGCGAAGTAAAAAGGTGTGGTGGAACACGTGTTCGCAAAAGAAGGAAGCAACTATCTGGCAAGTTCCTGGACTCGGCGACTGCCTCAGTGCTGACACGTTTGTGATTCATCGTGGCTTCAACAGTCCTCACTGGGAAGAACTCCTTTTCCACTGCTTCTATCTGAATAGAGTGTCGGTCAGATAGGAGAGAAACGTGCGCAAAAGAACCTGTCCAATTCTTTTCTGATTTAGTTCTATCGTTCCGCAAAGTTTTCGTTCCCACATTTCACATTTTCAGCCCCTAGTAAGATGGCTGTCAATCATATCTTACGGTTGACTAACTCTTTCAGGGAGCACGCAGGCAACATTACAGCATTTGTCACGCAAAAATAACGCATACTGGAAGAAAAACTGTGCAACGAATGAGAACAAATTTCAGAAAGAAGAGCAGTTCTAATAATTTTTGATTTAACAGTTTTTATGACCTAGAAAAAATCCAGTGGCTCGTAGGAATTAAGTTAACAGTGGAGAATTCAAATTAGCTAAATATATTTTGCAGTCTTAATGACTTAGAGAGAAATTCATAGGCTCGTAGGAATTAACCTAACAGAGGAGAAATAAATTAAAAATAGAGATTCTGACTCGACGTATTCTCAAGATTATGTTCAAAGTTCGTAGAGTGCAAGAATTCCCCTCGCTCAACACTGGCTCCTGCTGTCTCTAATCATTAATTAGGAGTTAATGAATGAACATACAACTGGCATGGTTCCCTTGCGGTTCATAAACAAGAAATACGAAGCATCAAGTACATTCTCTGACTCCCTTGATTCCATAGGTAATTCTCTCATTTAATTGGTTACATTACCTTATAAATTACACAGGAGAATCTGGCGCTCTATCAACCTTAAACTGATAAGTTTGTCTGTTCTCATCGCCTGTTTGCGAATAATATATTGGAGAAGTTACGTGTGAGTCACTTCTGCGAGGTTAATGTTATTCCTTAAAGAGGTCTTACATGGAAAAGCCGGGACTGACCATAAATCTCATCATTGAATTGTAATTACTTCGACCTCGAAATTTCTCTTCCTATACCTTTCCTTATAAGTATCTGCAAAATTTTTAGAAGGAACAAATGACAGAAAAACACCGATCTTTTACGCGAGGTTCGTATTCACTCGAACTCTTGAAATTCCATGACTTGTCATGACTTTTTTAACGATTTTCTCCTTCGTTTTTCATGGCATAACATAAGAGCGGACCCCTGATGAAGGCACTAGACAGGAGTGTCGAAACGTTGGGTCTATGAATCGTACAGGGATGTAGCTAAAGTTTTTAACAGGCGGGAATCTTGCAATGATAGGCGTGTATTTGGGCCGAAGGCTCACTCTAGCGTACCTTTGGCACGCTATACCTAGATTTGAAGGTGTAAACAAATGAAATAAATAAATAACAATCTTCTGACAACATTTAAAAACATTTTGGAGAAAGAAGTAGTGCTTCACAGCCGGAAAAATCGCGTTCACAGCCAGGTAATTTTCCCGGCTTCCGGCTATTATCTACATCCCTCATCGTAACTTCTTCGGCTACATTCGTTAAATCTGTAAACCAGAGTAGCATCAAAACATGTCTGATTGTCCACCTAGTTGCCATGTGAACTTTAATATAAGAGCAGATGTTTCCTAAAATGATGTTAAAATGGTCATTCAGTGACAATATTCTCTGTGTTACTTTTGTTAGAAAAACGACCCACATTTCCGCGATTTCTCCTACTTGAAAAAATTTAAATTGAATAATTCCATGGCTGTCTAGACTTCCCGTGACTCGTACACCCCTGATCTAAGTTCTGTAGCATAAATACACTACATAAACCCTTTTATTTTGGTTATTCTTGTTTTCAAAGTTTGCCAAGTGATTTAATAGAGCATAACTTTGAACACACCGACACGTGTTCTAAACCAGTCACAGAAAAAAGGTCAATTCTCCAAACGATAACCATATCATTTTACCAAGGCAAATCGAAAAAGGAAACGTGAGCGTTTCTCAAGATAACAGAAGCTTGCTGACATGCTTTTCAAGTAAAAAATCAACGTTTGCCAATCTACATGTTTAACTGTTTATGTTAATTTTCCAGCGCATCCTTTGTATCGTTAAAATAGCATTTTGTGACAGTCCAACGAACCGTAAACGAAAAAATAATGAAAATTAGCATAAACGGCATTAGTCTGATACAGGACCAATTTACATTGGCCATGTTCCTCCTGTGGTTTGGAGTGCGAAGAAACTGAGGATTTACGAACACTTTCAACAATTCTTGGAAATTCTTGCTAAAAGCGCTTACCAAGTAAGAACGAAACACTGAAACAAGTAGCCGTAAAGCCAGTTATTTCCATTATGCGAACACTACGCAATAACACGCATGCGCATCAGTCATGTGATTTCATGTTGAAAACAAAATTAACCACATGGACAAGATCACTAAGCGCATTAAATAAGTTTTCTAACTTTAAATTCAGTTAACTCTGGTTTTCCTTCAACACGCATAAATCTTTCGCCTTTTACTAAAGATTTCCGTGGAGGAGAACAATTGAATGAGTCTATAGACTAATTTTTCGTAGCCCTGCCTTGCGGCGGGGCCCCTAATCAATTAAGAATAATAAAGTCCCCTACCTTGCTCAGTGAAGATCAAACATAATGTTTGAATGGCTGCCCAGTTTAGCTCTAGATGGAGATGAAATAAGTGTCCTCCGGCTTTTAAACGCACAGGACCAATTGAATTCACTGGGTTTATCATAGTAAAAGAACTGGGAAGCGAAGAAAACCGGCCGAGAAACAGTGATAAATCTTCCAGTTGTTTGGTAAGTTTTGACGGCAGAAGAAACCACTCGCGGAGAAGAGTGTTACTTGGGACGGAATCTTGGGTTGCGTGGAGATGCCTGTGGACAAACCAAAAATATATTTATATCGATTCGAATCAAAACAACAAGACTAGTGTACCGTAACAAAGGAAAAAAGTTTTCAAAGTCAACAAAGACTATTTCGAAGGCCAACAAACATGGGGAAAAGCGTGCGAGACACGTGAAAACGAGCGCGCCAGTCACGCAAACAACGCACAATTCGTGTACTACCAAAATGCACAAAACATTTCTCTCACTTGTGTGCAAAATGCAACAGGAATGCACAGAATGCACTGCACAGTCTTCGAAGCTCAACACAGCGGGAGTGCACATCATCTGATAAAAAAAGACATAATTAGCTTATTTCTTTCCACATAACAATCTTCTAAAAAGTTTCTTCATGCTGAGCTGTGGAAACCACAATAAGCTGCACCTGCAATAGCTTCTTGGCTTAAGTGCTGACTTAACCCTGTTACTTTTAAGGAACATAACACAATAACTTCCACCAAATCTAAAAGTCGGGCTTTTGGCTGAGAGTCTGGTGTACACTGAAATAAGGCTTGTTTCCAAATAGCAAGTGAGCTCCTTCTGTTGCACTAACTCACAGGAACTGAAACAATAAGTTGGAAGTATAAACTTTGTTCCACCATAAAGAATCATTTACCAGATAAAGTTGTGATGCTTCCATCATTTTCCAACCGAAAAACTTGCTGCCTAGAAAGTTGCAATAAAAGAAACATTTATATCTCTGTGTTAATCTGTTAATCATAACAGTAGACAATCCACAATATCTGTGATGTACTGCGACATTCAGTAGCCAACAGACAAAGTGCAACTTAATTCATTCTCAGTGGGAAAGTAAATTTTTGGAGTTTTGATCTCATTCAGAAGCAGCAAAGCATTTTGAAATGAGGGGATTTGTCACACACCAAGTAAAGTGTGTACCCATACCCAATTTTCTCAAAATGTCTTCGCATAGAGTTCTTGGCAAAAACAAAATTCTTTGCAATTTTCATACCATTCAGTGTGTCCACAGTTGATTTCCCAAAATTTATAAGGTAGTTATTAATAAAATTCCAATAATTACATATTATTTTACTGAGCACAATCCTGATGAAAAAAATAATTTGTTTTTAAAGAAGAAAGTCACTGAATGTTTTGTCCAACCCCTTGAAGTTATTGGTGATGATAACAATATATCTAAATGGAGACTCTAATTAAACATTAAAACTTCTCATTAAAATTTTCTCGTATCAACTCCGAAGTACAGCTTTCTCCAGTGTCATTCAAAGCAACAGATCTAAATAAATGATAAATTACCTCAGCATGAAGAATAATGTTTCCATTTGATGAAGGAGAACACTGCCTGAGACAAATGTGGCTCCAAACAACTTGACAATCTGGTTTGAGAATAGTCCTGGATAAGGATCTTCATGATGCAGAACTCTTCAAATATAAAAAGGAGAGACTTTATCATCTGTCCACATGGAACTTATCAAGGGCAAGATTGAGATTTGCACTATTGCAGTATTGCTCACTTCTTTGTAGTATTTTGGTGAAAAAAAATCTCCCATGGCAGTCTCAAATCCTGCATTGTATTAAAGCCCCTGTATATACCAAAACAACATTATCTGCACTGATGTGGTTCCTTGTTCAGTGGACACATGCAAAATGACCCTAATAAGAGATTTCAATGATAGTTTGCCAGCCAAAAATTCACAAACTGGTGATCAGAAATTTTTTCAGTTTTTGCTAAACAAATTTGAAACATTTGTAGTCACGATTATATAATTTCTAGTTTTCAATTTCACTATTTAGAGTGACTAGATTGACTAGTATAAATCCAAACCCAAAGTAATCACAACAGCCAATCAGAAGACGGGATGAAGTATTAAGTTTTCACAGAGAGAGCAAAACCATTTAGCAATCCTGGATTACTTTTAACATCCAGTTTAAAATCACTTTATCCATGTTACTTTGCAAACATCAACCAAAACTCATATTTTACAGACTCAATCCCTTTTAGCCTTAAAACAGGAAAAAAGGTTATAGGATAAAATACTCACGCACTAAATACACCAGTAGTTAGGTAACCATTTTGGCAGAGTGCCTCTTTAACTCTGTTTGATGAGATACGACCACTGCAGTTTAACTCCGCTGGTTTTCTACTCACAGAAGCTGGGAGTATCATAAAAAAGGAAAAACACAATCCATAAGCACAACAGGATAGTGGCTTTAAACTTAGGAAGGAGAGATCTCTGAATAACCCCGTATTATTCAAAAACAATATCCTAGTCCCAAAGGCAAGCTTTTTTTTCCACCATTGATTTCTTTATCTAAGAACTGTGTACATAATGAAGTATGGGGTTATGCAGAAATCTTGCCCAAAAGAATACTAAGTGAGGAGTTCTCAAAGGCTGATGCAAATGACACAGACACAAGGTTTGATAACTCATGATATCATACAGAAACCAAATCCAATAATTGTTTTATTATACATTTTTTAAACAATCTGCAAAAGAAGACACTTTTCTCTGAGTTTGCAAAAGTTTGAGAACACTACACGGACACGGAGCTTGGAAACTAGGCAGCTTTTGAAGACAACATGAAAACCCAATATTTGTTGCAGATCTTGGGTTCAAAATGTTATTGTATCTTGACTGTATATTCTTGACCAATCAGAGTTTTCATAGTAAGTCTAATGTATAATTATTTTAATTACGAGCCCGAAAAGAGAAATTTGCTTTTTGTTGTTAGTGAAAATTCCCGCTTAGTTCTAAGATGTCACCTTTTAGAGACTCTTTCTCCATTAAAAATCATCTGTGTTCATACGAAAACTGTAAAAGCAATGAAATCTTTGCAAACGAACAGGGTTGAAATTTTCGCTGTGAAAGATTTCCGCATAACCCTCCAATAATCTAAAAAAGAAGCACGTAGTCCCAAAGGTAATCTAGTTATAGTGTTCTCGCCATTTTTTATCCAAGAACTGTATGCATAATGAAGTATGGGACTGAGCAGAAATTTCGCGTTCCCCTGTGGACAGTAAACAGAAGGCAAAATCACCCCGCTCACTGGTTGTCAGGCTGAAGAAGCCCGAGTTTCGTCCTCATAAGAGGGGTGGAAATTTTAAGCCCGGTGATAAAGATCTCAGTTACTAATACCGCGATTTCCGTAAACGGGCTGACCCGCCATATTGTATGGATGCTTCCAAATTTTCACGAAGGTGAGAATCGTTAGGCGGGATCTCAATAATGACAATAATTTGACAGCGCTCATATGGGAACGCTCCTAAGCTAAAATTGAATTCAAACCCTACCAACTGCATGTGTTTTGGGAGACTTGTCGGTAGAGGTTCTTCGACGTTTCGCTGATGGTTCCTCGTGGACCTCACTTGGATCGAAGAATTCATCAAATTCTAGACTATCTGGCCATTCCGAAAGATCTTGCAAATCGGCCACACTGAAGTCAAATTCCATCATGTTTGGATTTTCTTTCCCACCGCGAACAACAAATTACCCGCCATTTCTGATTGTCTTTGTGTTACCCAGTCCTCTTCGCCGCAGCAAGCTTTTAGCGCAGGCCTTTTCGATCTTGGCGGGTCACAATGACGTTTCCTTTGTCTTACATGTTTGCTGTTTCTTTGTTATTTTGGAAACATTAGCCTAGCAAGAACAGCTGTTTTCGAGAGCATGTTTTATTCCTCAAGTAAGACAAAAATAAAGGCGAAAAGAGATAATGTAAAGCAGATTCCACTTGTGTAGCCTCGCGAAGAAATCTTTTTTCAGTGTAGGGGTCAGAGGCGGGGGCTTTGAATGATCATAGCTCTTCGATATGTTACGCAAGAACACGCTTTTGGTAACCTCCTGTTACTAAATGTAATTGAAAATGGTTTCGTATCGTATAAGATTTAATCAAAGGCGATCAAAGGAATTAATACACACTTTACCTGATCGCCTCACATACAATTTCTCGAATTAAAATTTCAGCTCTCGTGTCTTTATTTTAAATTTCCCAACCAATTACAAAGGCAATGGCGCGCCCGAAAACAAAACGAGAGAATGATGAGTTCTGAGTACTTCTTTCAATTAGTGTCATGGTCATTGTGCAAGACGGAAGAGTATATTTCTTAGGTCAAGAATGTCTAAAGTATAGGAGACTTAAGAGTCACAGCAGTGCTGATGTCTCACGCGGATCTACGTAATTGTTAGGACAAAATGTCTATGAACGTTTCCGCCCCGATAGGTTCTTCCACAGCTCAACCCAGTCCCTTCCTACAGCGTCTCGCTTCACATTCCCTCATCCCACCCACTCTCCTTTGAAACTGTTTTTTTTTTTTTTTTTCATCAATGCGATGTCACGCAACGCTCATCTCTACGGGAGGCGGCGCTGGATAACATCCCAGCGGTTGCGAAGGTGACCTAAGTCTCATTCCTTAGTAGAGGCGGTACAAAACACAACAGATTGACAGGTATTTTCCTCCTTTATTAGCTTCCTTTTTAAACACTAATGCAGAAAGTACAGGAAAGTATCAAGGAACTCACTTGGACAATGTAACAAACTGTGCGTCACGAATGATCCTTCTCCCTGCGTATGAAGAAGAGCAAAAACGTTACACAATCACCCCTTCATTGCCTCCACCCTCCCCTTACAGCCGCGCTCGATAAAGACCACACCCATATCCGGTCACTTAGAAGGGAAGCTCAAAACTTTGCATCGCGACTAAAAACGAACTTGACCTCCAAAGTGGAGTTCTTTTCACCAAGTTTGAGATAGTTCTAACCGGAAAAAATTCCTGTTAGTTAAATCGAGAACGTAGGGAGTATCTGAGTGGTCCCGCTCGTATAAAAAAAAAATGGACCTCCCAATCTATTATACATGATTGTAGCCTTGTGTGATAACATATTTTGCAACATTTTCTAACGTAGACAACTGGCCCACTTTTTAATAAACACGACTCTCTACTATTCGCAATACCTTGCTGTCGGATTAATCCGCGCTACTTCAAAACGTAACACTACTGCAGCACCGATTTCGCCCCGCGCACCACTTAATATACACTGCACGAAAGATCACGACTCTACTTGGTAAATACCCTCTATCTTGTCGATAATTGAGCCAAACGTCTTGGTACAAGGACCTCATTTCAAACGCACCACCTTCATTAGAAAGTTAGCTTCCCAATAAGACTATGCTTGTACACAAGCATAATACAGTAACAAATCATGGGAACTAAGGGAACAACATGATAATGATAGGCTGGGGGAATCGCCTTGACCCCACCCCAAAATTCAACACGATCTTTTCTAGCAAAACTCTGGAAACTTACTCGGTAAACACGAAAACCTATCCCCCACCTATTTCACACGATACAAAAAAAAATAAATTTGAGAGGAAACTGAAAGGTGTGGTCAACTGTCTAATTAACACAACTCAATCCTCCTTCACACGAACAGATAACAGGGCAATAACAAGAAATTCCAAGGATTAGCTCGTCTGAATGTTTTGGTTAGATGATGGAAAGACTAGGAACAACTCAGTCAAATGTAACAAGCGATATTGTGGCAGAATGTTCAAACATGATCTGCAATGAACCTTCCAAACAAAGTCACAGGAACATGGGACACATTGGAAACACAATTTCTCATAAACAAAAATTCGTTTCCCTTCCCTCACATAATACATATTGCATACAACATTTTATGCTTTAGTTGAAAGATCTATGAAAGTGAGGGGCAAAGGTGAAATTACCCAATATGGTAGTTTTTGAGCAATATGTGGAGGCATGCACAAAAAAATATTTCTTCAGTATGTACTTAATTAAGGCACATGCGGAATCCGTGGAAACAAGGTCCCAAGAAAAAAAAAAAGTATATAATTTCTCACTGCACAGTTAACAAAATAACTAACAGGAATTACAAAGTCAGTTCTGAGGTCTGTAAGAAAACTGAGCATTCCATTGCAGTCCCTTCCAGGGCTCACTGGGGTTGACTTAAGCCAATGCAGTTTTTTCCAGAGTCAAAGGTGTCCTCCCACCCTTTAGTGACATTTGCATTAGTATTCCAGAAAATTTGTTTCAGAAAATTAGCATTTAGAGTAAGAATTTCCTAAAACAAATTACAGCCCAAAAAAAAAGGATGAATCTTATGGTCAACATTAATTGGCAATTGACAATGTACATAGAAGAAATTAATGAACCACCCAGAAGAAAAAAAAAAAGGATGAATCAAAGTAACATAAAAGTGACAAGATAAACAACAACAACTACTACAAACAAACAAACAAACAAAAATAGAATAAAGAGACCTGTCAGGTCTCAATACTCACCTTCCCATGTCAAGAAATGTACAATTCTCGCTTTTCAATCAAGATTGAAATTTAAAGGATTTTCAGTTTTATCAACTTTGGGTGAATTCAATGGGAATTTTTTTTGCACAATCAATAACTTGACACTTACATTTTAGCCAGCCTTTCCCTGCTAGGCCATTTTAGATCATGTGTTTTATTAGCAGTTTTAATTCTTTTCATAACGACTTCAATCAAACAACTTTACAAGCCCAAACAGTATAGTTGCCTTCTGATGACCAAATCACAATGAACATTCAATAAGCAAAAGGCATTGCCATTTCAACTTCCAAAAGCAATCTGTCATTTAACTTAAAAAAAAAACTTATAGCAATGAACTTTACTGTGCTAAAAAGCAGAAATAATCAGTACAGTGGTTCCATATCACCTAAAAGTTGCTACATCCAAAAGCAATCAGCATAGTTTATATTGAACTAAAAGAATCTAAAAACTCTTTCAAGAGAGCTGTGTCCAATCACATGTAAAAATAAAATGCCTCAAGTATTGGTGCCACACAGACCAAATTGTTTAACTGCTTCCAAACTGAATCATCAACAAGTCTAGAACAAGCCAAACAGCTCTATTTACAGAATGTTGAATTTCCCTCATTTCAAACTTAAAAACCGAAACAGACAAAGAAAGGCCGTGTAATAGGTTGCCAAATCAGAATCAGTTGTAAGCCAAAATATCTCCAGTTGGTCTACCATCCTTGCCAGCTACTGTCGCTATACCACTCCTGGTTTGATCCTTGGTTACCATAACCACCTTCGTTGTACAGTGGCTGTTGAGCGATTGGCTGGCTTCCCCATCCTCCTCCTGACTGGTTCTGACCCATGTATCTGCGTTTGGTCTCGGGGTACTCAACTGTTGCCTGAGCGTCAGCACCATACTTCCTTTTACCAGGGGCGACACCTCCTCCACCTCTGGGTCCACCCCTTGGAGGACCACCTCTTCCACCACGGGGCGGACCACCACGGGGACCTCCTCTTCCCCCTCGTTCACCACCTCTTCCTTGAAAACCACCACGACCTCCACGGGAAGGTGGGCCACTGCGCCCACGAGGACCACCTCTTGGATTCTCACTGTAGCGATCATAGCCACCATAACCACCATATCCACTGCCGCTACTACCACCACCATAGTAATCATCATAATAGTTGTCACTGTAACTCCTATCACCATAACCTCCACTGGAACCATAGCCATACCCATCACCTTCATAGTAATCTTCATAACCTCTTTCGTATCCATCACTGTATCCACCATACCCATCTCCACCACCATATCCCCCACCATACCCTCCACGGCCACGACCACGCCCAGGAGGGCCTCCACCTCGTGGACCTCCACGGGATCCTCGAGCACCAGCATTCATGGAACCATATCCAGACTGCCCCGCACGCTTCCTGTCCTTGTTTGCTGGCTGAGGCTTGGCCAGAGACACCTCTAGTGTTACTCCATCCATCGTAGAATCGTTTGTTGCTTCTATAGCCCTGATTGCATTTTCACGTTCCACAAAATGGATAAAGGCATAATCTTTGAGTTTCTTAACTCTTTCAATTGTGCCAAATTCTTCAAACTTTTCCTTCAGCTGCTCTTCAGTGACATTTGGGGTCACATTTCTGACATAAACAACTTTAACCTGCAAACCATAATCATTAATTACACATGAATACATAAATAATAAGCAATGTGAAAAACTTACACAAGAGGAGACAAAAACCAAAATACCCAAAGCAATAAATAATGTCATTAAACAGAAATATTGACAGGCAAAAAATATGAATCTTTTAAAAAATATGAAATTATTCAACCCAACAACCTTTGGAGACAAAAACAGTTCATATTCTACTTGCACTCTTAGTGTAAGCAACATTCTGAAGGAAATATAAATTTCTTTGCATCATCTCAAACAGTGATGCCATTCTTAAGATGACAAATTTCAAGGTAAAGGTCCCTAAAAGTGTGTTACAGTTTGGCCTTACCCCTTCAGAGACATAGGCTTCTTACTGTGATTGACTACATGTAAAATTATTCTAACTTGTATCCCCTGACAACTATACAAAACTGGACCAATGAAAAATATATTGCTTTTCTGCATAGCAATCATCAAGATTCTCTCACTCAACAGCACAACCAAGTTTTCTTGTTTAGCACAAAAGTTTAAATTTCCATTAGTGCCTCATGCCAGAATTTTTTGTAAAGGAACTCTTGTGCCAGTGCCTTTTATAGAGTCAATGGAACCCCTATATAGCAAGCTTGCCTGAACAATATGCAACAAAGAGAAAAAGAGAAATCTTGACCACTTTGCATTTGAATTCCTTTCCTCTCTTCCACCCAACACACCCTGGCTACACTAGCACTTGTGCCTTTAGTTTAAAAGAAAAATATTTTCTAGAGACTCAAATCTAAGAAAATGTATAATAACCTTGGACATGACATCTGCATCAGGTTCTTCCTGTGGGTCTGCCCAGTCGACAGTTGGGGTAATATTACCCCACACTTTCACTCTCCCACTAGAGAGTCTTCGCCGAGCAAGAGATGCTGCCTGGTGAGATTCATACTCTAGGAAAGCAAATCCCCTGTTTCTGGACTTGTTTTCTGCTGACATGTACACAATAACTTCAGTCAGTCCTGTTGTAGCTTGACTGAACTCTTCCTGGATCTCCTGTTTATTCTTGTTCTTAGGTATAGAGCCCACAAACAAACGGTTGTTTGCTACAGAAAGGCAAACTCCAAGCCTTCTGCCAGGCCTGATTTCTTTATTGTCAAGCCTCTTGGTGGCATCTTGTGCCTCATCTTTAGAAGAATATGTACAAAAGCCATAGCCTCGGTTCTGACCTGAGAGAGGGTCTATCATAAGTCTAAAGTCATAGATTTTGCCACACTCCTCCAAAACAGGAATAAGTTCATCTTCAAAGCAGTCTCTGGGGATCTTGCCAACAAACACTTGGCAGCAAACTTTCTGTGGATCCAATGAAAAAATATACAAATATTTAATTATATAATATATACCA
This sequence comes from Pocillopora damicornis, assembly GCF_964200805.1. NCBI lineage: Eukaryota > Metazoa > Cnidaria > Anthozoa > Scleractinia > Pocilloporidae > Pocillopora > Pocillopora damicornis. The sequence goes on from NC_142677.1 coordinate 22,740,250, forward strand.
ATTTTGGCTACTAGTAAGCTTAATGAAAAATTTTATCTCATTTTAACCTGTGCATTTTACAGATAATAATATATACAAAAAGGAAGCTGAATAAATTTCAGTACTAGTTCACTAGCATCCACTCTCTGATAACCAAAGTCAATTCTTCAACGTGCTATGATCGGTTTGCCAACTTACACGAATTCTTTTATCTGTCTTTTAAGGTACGTTCCCACATTTTATCAAAAAAAAAAAAAAAAAAAAAAATATATATATATATATATATATATATATATAGAGAGAGAGAGAGATAGGGGTAACTGAGCAACCATGCAACAGATACTTGAAAAAACAGTATGTGACGAGTCAGTTTACCGATACGTTTTTCCATCTGCCTACCAAGTTCGCTGCTCGACAGTTTAATCTAGCTATTAACGGCAGACCAAAAATCACAAACAAACTTCTTGCGATTGAAGGGTGGAAAGAAAATTCTTCACGACGAAAAAGATTAGTTTATAAATGATTACTGAATTCCGTTAATCGTTAACAATATCTACGATTGACTATAGAGATCTTATAGTCGGCGAAGCAGACAGAACTCGTCGGCAATGTGACCCGAGTGGTCAACCAAGAGGAAGTCGGCGAACTAGCACGCCGGCTAAACGACCATAGACCGTATTGTCTATTAAATTATGGCAAGCGCGACTGAAATTATTTATTAAATTACCTCGCTGCCTGTCCCAGGAGGAGAGCCTTCCCAATTTGGCGGTGGGCCACCATATTTCCGTTGTCCAGTAGTGATATCCAAAGTGTACCCTGTGCTGTCAAGCAAAGCTTTGATCTTCTCTTCGTCAGGGCCACTCAAGGTTTCGTTTCCGGGTGTTTGTCCGTGAGCCTTCTGTCGGTTTTTCTCGCGATATGTCTTCATTACTCCACAGAGGAAAGCACTCTTGTTTTGCACATGAGACAGATCGCTGTTTCCAAACTGCTCTAACACTTCAAGGGCGCCATCTTCGTTGAATTCTCGTAAAGCATCTAAAGCTCTGTCATCCAGTTCGGCGGGAAGCAACGCACCCGTAGCAAAGATCACACTGACTCGCTGAGCCACTCGAAGGCTCAACCCTTGGCCCACAAGTGTCTGCGCGTCTTCTGATAGTTCTTGCGTTGATTCCATCGCAAGTTCGATTTGTAAAATTACTGTCACAGCGTTAAGAATCTTCGATGCTTAGACGCCCAGACAACGTGGTCTGCGAATGTGTTTGAATGATATCTGTGGGGTGGACCTCAAGAGTGAACAGGTTCCTTCAATCGATATCCACTCGGTTGTAACTTCGGCTGTCGGTTCAAACGAAGACAGAGCCTGGGGCATTTCGAATTTTAACAGTGATCACAGGCCCAAGCTCCAGCTGTGAGATGATCATCTCGCGAAGTACCAGTCACAACGAAATTATAAGAGTTTTTATGGGAATATTTACGACCGCTCTTAGGAAGTAAAAATTCAGTCAAATTCTCAATAAAAACACGTCACCTTACTTCCACAGTGCATCGCTTGTTGTCTAACCGCTTACTTTGTTGCAACGAGGTTATTTTCGCGAGTTTTCCATTTCTAGATTTCCCACTAAAAGTTGTTTTCTTCTATAGATAAACTTAGAATCTGAAACAATGAGTAACGTGAAGTCCACAACCCAAGTTAGAGCTCTAGAGCGATTTTCATACAAACGAATACAGGGGTTAAAATACAAAACAGTATTTAACAATGGATATTCTCAAGGGATTACTTCCGCCCAAAAAACGTTCAACAAAATTAGCCATGTCGCAGTTTTACGTTGGCTCCCGATCGGTGCAATATTCCTTGGAATTATTGCCGAAGTGAAAAACGCCGAATCCAGGTTTGATTTCTGTTGCAGTGGAGCGAAGAGTGAAAACAATCACCTCAATCGAGGTAAATGTTTCCACCTATACCGGAAGCAGTACACCAAATACGGTGTTTCTGTCTGTGGCTTCGTGATCATCAATTTCGTCACTTATACAATTTTTGCTATATACCCCCAAATAGTGGGACCTACAGTCGATCAACCGTCGTCAAGCACTCGTAACGGTAATCCTGAAAACCAGTCACGCGACTAAGGGAACCAAACACCAACTGGATACAAGCTTTTCATTGTTTACTGCTGTCAACTTTTCACAAAACTTGTATTAGGAGTTTTTTTCATAATCCTATTAACTCAGTCACTTTATCCTTTGAAGTTTTCCCTACATATCACTGTTATGCAAACTCTGAAATCAATCGTCCAAGGAATTTATCTGACACCACCCGACACAGTAATTTTCACGATGTCACAATCAAAGAGCGGAAAATGAACCCTTTTAGATGTACGTTGTCCTTGTGGTGAATGGAATTTTTGGAAATGTCGTTTTCATTGAAACCGTCTACATTTTGTTGCAGGCGTGGGTAGAAAAGAATTTCATGCAGAACTCAAACTTTCTAAGAATTCATCTTAAGCCCACACCTAACAAGTCACATCAAGTCACACCTGACAAGTCAAATCAAGTCACGCAAGTTACACCTGACAAGTCACATCAAGTCACACCTGACAAGTAACGTCAAGTCACGCAAGTAACACCTGACAAGTCACATCAAAAGCAGGAAGACAGTGCTCTTTCTCACCACTCACCCGACCGTCAAACTGGTGCGTTTAAACATGAACAACAATTCTGTTTCATTCCCAAGTTAAAGGAGTACCACACTGTGCCAAGTTCATTGCTTAGCCAGCCCTTTCTGATGATTCAGTTGACACAAAAACGTTTTTTATTTTGAAAATTCTTTTATTTGTAATAATATCATTTCCTTTCTCAAAAACATTAAAGAGGTCTTCACCTCTAAAGACTCATAAATTTGTTTCCCACGAGACTGCTTTCTACAATTATCCACATAAGTGAAAATCGTAATTTCTCCCTCTTTCAGTAGAGTTTACGTTGTCTACCTTGTTTTAAACAACGTTTGATGGCTCTTTCCTCTGTCACACGTCATAGTTACGGGAATACAACGGCGCATTCTAGCTGCCGGATCCGGCTTCCATCACCGCTCCATCGCTACCGAAGCGAGAGCAGACATGGTTTAAGTTACGCTGGCACCAAACGTGCAAACCAGCCCTCTTCAAGTGAGCCTGGCTTGGGTTCCGAAACCATATCTTCCCACGAGAAGGGGGTCTGGCCCGCCCACTAAGTTCTTGTTTTTCTGTGATAATGTTTCTAGAAAGCTAATTTCGCGTTAACAAACAAACAAAAAGACAAGCAGAGAAAAGCTACAAAAAAGATTAACTGAAAGAACTTCACAAGCCATTAGACATCAGTACGCACACAAATTACCAAACAAAATAAACGGATCCACTGAGTCGCACGGATGAAAAAAAAAAAAAAGAAAGATTCTTTCAATACTGAAAGCGTCGTGAATGTAACTACCTGCAAAAGAAAGTAATCCACCGTAAAAACATTTATCATTAATACCTCATTGAGCGCTACCCTTTGATTCAAGTCGGACACGATGCTTACTGTGAAGCCTTAAGGCTGGTTTCTACTGGCGACGGAATCGACCTTGTGAAAACTGGAAATCGGAGTCATAAGCTCGACTAAATCGGAGTCCGAAGAATTAGAACGGTTTCATTTTCTTCCGATTCCGACTATGACTCCGACGCTTATAAAAATTAGATTGTCGGAGTCGAAAGCAAAAGCGGAAAAACCTATCAAACAAATTGCCAGTTCTCAGGCCCTCTCACTGGAGTTTTCCGTTTACGACTCTGACAAGAGCAAGGAGTCGTAAGCACCATCGACATTTTCCTTCCTTTACTGTCGGTTTGATTTTCATGGCTCGTATCAATCTGCGCTTCTGATTTAGGCTCCGACTCTGACTTCATCGTGAGTGAAAACCAGCCTAAAGCCTTCCGCATACCATAATATGATTTTACACGAATGACAGCCAACTGTAGCCCGTGATTAACACTGCACTACGCGAGGGATATTCCTCGCATACCATTTTTGGTGGGAACCGATACCGGCTAAGTTCATCCAGCACAGGTGAGAAGCCAACTATCTGTGCTGACACTTAAATGATCTCCTACTTTGCTAGAGATTGTTATGAGGGATTTTCACCGCACAATCGAACGTTTTATGGCATTCGTGACACCCGGCATCCATAGTGTTAGACTACTAGAATCTCTCTTCCCTCTTTTGATATAGAAGGACGTGTCACTTAAAGGTAACAGCATCGTAGAGGAGAACAGTCGGTCCTTCGTTCCTGTCCAACTCTGTCAAGTCCCGTCACAGTAAATTGTCTCTAAAGCGAATAAAAATAAACAACAATGACAAAAGAAAAAAAACCGGACAACCAGTGGTCAACTATAGTGAAAGCTCCATACAAACGCCCCCCCCCCCCCCCCCTTGGCACCGGTTCTACCAGATATAAAGATTACACGAGTCTTATTCGACTAGAAGCAAAGCTTGTATCTTTGAAGAAAAAAAAGTTCCCTACATCGGTATCTCGAAAGAGGGGCTGTCTTGTACTTTTCTTTGGAAGTGAAGGGATACTGTGCATGTCCATCACTGATTTTCAAGTGAGAAATTCTCGAGACGAGGCTTAACTAAGTAGCAAACCTCCCATAAAAATCTCAGTTAACGTTCAGCACCGAAGTCGGTCGAAACACTCCAATTCTGACATGAGGGAAACTCTTGGGAACAAATTGTAGTTGACTAAGTAACCTTCACTTGAAGTGTCTCAATTTCCAGCCTGAGGCTATGTTCGTTTTGCAGGAACTGGCGCGAAAACAAATGCGGCAGCGTCGAAACCTTCTCTAATCCCCCCCCCCTCCCCATCGCGCACACACGTCTCTTTTATTAGGAGAGAGTTGATTGATGAGACCGGACGATGCGCGCATCAGGACAATTCCTATTCAAGAACTTAGTCCCAGGCTACTTGCTCCCAATATAACGAATTTCAGCCCTACGATGCGTGCGCCAGTTTTTCAAGCTAGGTGTTTACGTTTGGCTAGAAATCAGAGACGATCATTTCTCTTGTTCTAACAAACGTTCACGATGTTCGGCTCATACTGCCATGAGTTTCATTTGGCTAAAGTTAACCTGAAGTAACAGGTCATTTTCTTCTCTAGGCCCACTCGCGACATAATTTCATACGAATTCGCTTGATCATCAAAAATGACTTCAATTAAAAACTAGAGCGAAAATATTCGCATAAGCCGTGAAGATAAAGTTTTCTGTCATTCTTCTGAAGCGTTGGCGATGGGATTGATGTAAGAGTGAGTCTAGGTTCACTTTTGACGTTTCCAGTTGCCTTACCCGGCATGCTTAAACTTAAAATTTGGTATTTAGTACAGGACAGTCCAAGATAGAGAGGAGCCTGAACACTAGAATTTTCAAATACAACTTGACAGTATCAATCACACCCTCTGCACTCACTTGTAGCATTGATTGATGAGGCCTCAAGAGTAAATAAGTCCAAAAAGAAACCTTAAGTGGCTCACTCATGCTGCGTAGTCCTTTTCTGGTTGAAATTGTTGACCCCCTTTCCCCACCCCACCCTACTAATGCAACAAAGTTTGAAGTGTTCTTAAGTCACACCAATAAATGCCACACAGACTTGGCTCTAGGCTACTAACACAAGTATCACAATATTTCACTTACCACAATGGCCTGCTAGCGTCGTACCTCAACTGGAAATTTTCACGTTTTTGATAAGAAATTTCCAGTCACCATTTGACAATTTTTTTTTCATACAATTTTTAGCACAATTCCTTTTGGATCTTCTCAACTTCAGTTATAATTTATCCATGGTTTTTGCCCATAAAATTTTCTGATGCAATTTCAACATTATATTATTTTTGTTTCAAAGTTCATTTCTATCTTTTGACTACAACTGCAATTTCCCACAGAATTTCTTCTTCATTTTGGAGACAGAATGACAACATACAATTTATACCCAGCTGGTTTTACTGGCTAATTTTGAATAAGCAATTTTATTTACGTTCAAGATTATATGATTGTTAAACAAACCCACTCGATCAATCATTGGATTGCAGATCTTCTTTAGATGTCTATTTCTAAGTCTATTTTTGAACAATATTTGAAGTTTTATTTACTAAGTTCAAAAGAATGAAGATTAAAATGTAAAAATTTGAATTTGAAAAGCAGAACTAGACAAGGCTCATAGACTTTGGGAAGAACTACGAATGTTTATATGAAACACCACAGATTTTGCAACACAATCTCCTCTTTTACCCTAGTAACTCAAGATCAAAAAAGAAAGTTGATTCCTTAAGTTTTGAACTCAGTCAGATTATGAAAGAATTTCTTCTTTTTTGCTAAAAAACAAAATGATACAGAGAATGTAACATCGAAAAAGCCTTTTCCCTTTATGTTTGATGCAGCATCCAAACCAATCAGAGAAAGAAATGATTGGGCTCCAAACAAAATGATGACACAATTGGATCAATTCAACATGAATCTGGTTGGACAAGTTGAATGGCTGCCAATCAGCAAATACAGGATCACTTCACCATCCCTGCTGCTGTGACCAGGAGTCTTGGTACCACTGTTGATCACCCTGGTCACTGTAGTTGTAGTCACCACCCCACTCTTGTTGGGAGTCCTGCTGCCCATACTGATGGTTGTAATCAATGTACTGCCTCTTAGGTTCTGAGTAGCCACCAGCTGAGCCTTGATAAGCACCATCACCACCAAACTTACGCTTCTGCGCACCATAGCCACCATCACCTCCACCTCTGCCACCCCTTCCTCTAGGAGGACCACCACGTCCACCCCTGCCTCCACGACCAAAGCCACCACCGCCACTGCCACCACGAGGTCCACCTCTACTCGGCCCACCTGGACCACCACGGGAACGTGACCCCCTCGGCCCACCTCTTGAGCCACCTTGGCTGTAGTAACCTCCTCCACCATATCCTTCATTTCCATACCCACCACCATAACCACCACCATACCCACCTCCTCCGTAGCTACCATCGTCATAATAGCTGTCATAATTGCTTCCACTATCATAACCTCCATATTGGCCATACCCACCACTGTTATCATACCCTTGGTCATATCCCCCTCGGCCACGACCTCGCCCTCTGGGTGCTCCACCTCTTAGTTGGTTTCCACGAGGACCTTGCCCCATTCCAGGGCCTCCTCTTCGCCTACTGTCCCTGTTTGCTGGTTGTGGTTTTGCTAGGGACACACTTATAGAAATGTCATCCCACATCTGTTGGTCTAGTGCATTTATTGCATTCAGTGCATCCTCGCGTTCTGTGAAGTGAACAAAGGCATAATCTTTGAGCTTTTTAACTCTTTCTACAGTTCCAAACTGGCCAAACTCTTCTTGTAGTTTCTCCTCTGTGATGACAGGTGACAGGTTTCGGACATACACCACCTTCACCTATACAAGGGATTGAGAGAGTTAAGAGGTCAGGCATGTTTCATCTCTTTAACAGCTACAAAAGTAAAAAAATTAAACCATGGTTAAGTTAAAATGAAATCATATCTTCTTCTGCCATGGAGAAAACATCTCATCCACCAGTACTTTGCTTTGATTTTTTTTTTTATTGTTCTTCCCAAAGACAATGGCTCTTCTAAAAACTGAACAAATTCTCCACAGATCACTAAAACAGTGCTTGAAATATGCAGGCTTAAAATTTAGCAGAATTATTTTTTTTCTGGTAACCAGGGACTGATGGGACAAAATCTAAATTAAGAATCATTACAGAAGGTTACTGATTTTCAATTTTTTTTTTTATAAAATGTTCCTTGTGATCATAGAAAAAAGGATTTTCACCTGATATAAAAACAAAATTACCTCTGATTGATTACTAAGTAGCCAAATTTATTTTCATATACTAACCTTTGCCATAACTTCATCATTAGGTTCTTCCTGTGGATCAGCCCACTCAACCTTGGCCACAGCCATTCCCCAGACATAAACCTTACCACTCTGAAGCCGTCGCTTTGCCAGTGCAGCTGCTTTGTGGCTTTCATACTCTAAGAATGCAAAGCCTCTGTTTTTGCCTTTTTGCTCTGAAGACAAGTAAACGATGACATCGGTCAAATCAGAGGTGACTCTTCCAAATTCCTCCAAAATTTCTTCCTTGGTCTTGCTCTTTGGAATGGATCCAACAAAGAGACGGTTGTTTGCCACTGAAATGCAGACTCCTAACTTCTTGCCAGGTCGAATTTCCTTATTGTCAAGTTTCTTGACTGCACTCTGTGCACCAGCTTTAGTTGCATATGTACAGAATCCATAGCCTCTATTAAGTCCAGATTCAGGTTCCATCATGAGACGGAAGTCAAAAATCTGACCACATTCTTCGAGGAGTGGGATTACTTCATCTTCAAAGCAGTCACGTGGGATCTTCCCAACAAAAACTTGACAGCAGCCTTTCTGTAGGACAATAATTTTGCAAATAAATCAGTTTCACTTCACTCGTGTAAGTCATTTGAACTTGTTTGGTTTGATTGAGTTTGTCAGAAAAGGAAGTTTGCTGAGAAATTCCCTACATTATGAGTTATTTGGATTTGTTTGGTTTGATTTTATCTTGTCATAAAGGAGATCTGCAGTGATCTGCAGGCAACCATCTTTAAAAAATGATTTCATAACCATTTGTATATGTCACTAAAGGAAATTTCATGCATTCATTCATTTAACAGGTTTATCCTTATAATGTGGCCTTACATGTGTCCTCTCTTTTAGGTATTTTTCTTGGATGTGTGTCCCAGTATAATTCCTTATTTAGTGAGTCTTCAAAATCAACCGAGCTTTCATAACTCACAAATATTAAATAATTTGTGTAAATAAACCCACTAGCATGCTTATAACTTGAAAATTAATATAATTCATCTAAAAATGTTCTCTCTAAATTATCCAAATCTTTAAAAAATTACCGATGATGATTTTATTTTTTCAAGCGAATAATTGAATCCAAGAGGGTAATGTTTGCTAGAAACTGATTGAATTATCTCAAATACATGTAGCTACAAATATTTCATCGACATAGACAGTTAGGCTTCCATCATGCTTCAATTCCAAGTAAGGCTTGGTACCTTCGGTATTAGAAAAATAATTTTACTTACTTCACTACCACCTGTCCCGGGTACAGGACCTTCCCAGTTAGGTGGTGGACCTCCATATTTCCTCTGTCCCGAGGTGATATCTAACGTATAACCTGTTCTCTCTAATAAAGCTTTTATCTTCCCTTCGTCGGCTTTACTGGGCGCTCCCTGGTTGCTAGAGGTATCAGCGCCTGTCGTAGAAGACTTTGTGACGTAGGTTTTCATCACTCCGCAAAGGAAAGCGCTCTTATTTTGCACATGAGATAAGTCACTGTTCGCAAACTGATCTAACACTTCCAAAGCGCCGTCTTGATTGAATTCGCGAAGAGCTTCGAACGCTCTGTCATCGAGTTCTTCAGGAGAAAGAATCCCCAAAGCAAAGATTTCAGAAACACGTTGAGCAACGCTCTCGCTGAGTCCTTGGTTAACTAGCATTTGAGGCTCCATCTTATCGATTAAAAAAATTTCAAACAGGGTTCAGATGAACTGCATAGAAAGTCTAGACACAAAAACGTTATATTTCACAGCAGCGTCGGCTAACAGTTAATAGCACGCTTGCTTGAGGAAAACGTGCTGTCTCTGTAAGGGGTGGACGCTTACTTCTGGCAGGGGTAGCGAGCAAGAATTCCTCCCCACCCTCCCATAGATAGTAACTGTCTTGTTTCCAACCGAGGCTGTCACCTATGGATTTGTAAGTAATATTTTATCGCTTTTCTCTTCTAGGGTTTCTTTTTCAGTTTTACTCTTTGTTTGTTTGTTTGGTTTTTTTTTTTCACAATAGCAGTTTTCCTTGTAAGTGAATTTCCATACATAGGGATCCAAAGAGCCACAGAAAGAAACAAACAAAAAATTGTGAGAACTCATGCCTGTCTCATCGAAAAAAAGAAAAAAAAAAAAAAGGATTAAGACAACCAAAAAAACTGTGGTTTATGTCATTTTTTAGCCTACCTCAAATGGAGAGCCTGGTTGGGCTTCCTGTTCATTCTTTTCTTCTCCCTTTTTTTAAGTTTAGATTTAAGATTTCATAAATCAAAGTTATTTCTGGGTTTTTTCTTACATATGTTTTTTTTAAAATAATACTGAAAAACACTAAGATCTATTTGGGCAGAAATATTTCCTGTTCCATTTTTAGTCTGGCATTTAAATGAAAACCAAATGAAAACCATATTTCTCCAAAGAAAGAATTATTATACCTATTACCACTTCTAGATGTAAGCTGCAAGCTATAACCTTTCCTTTCATACACTACAAAAAAAATTTTTACTATGAAAAGGATATTCACAGCGATGAACACTACTTAAGCAATAGTGAAATTAAGGCCTTAACTTTAAAGTTCATGCCTTAAGGGATTTGAACCTATGACCTCTGCAATACCACTGCAGTGCTCTACCAACTGAGCTAACAAGCCAACTCAGAGCTGGTCATTATGTTGGTTCGAAATAAAGAAGGTCTACAAGATGATCTAGAATGTATGGATATTTCAAAAGTGACAATTAAATATTTTCTTCAAACCAAATAAACAGAGGCATAATGCTATCTTCAGGCTTCTTATTAACATTTCATGATCTTATTACTTCTTTGTAAAAACCCAAAATGACAATAAATAATTGGTAAGCTAAGTAGTCTGATTGTCAAGGTAGGAGAACTGTAGTCCCTAAAAGGATTGTTGCTAGCAATAATGATGGATGCTTCTACAACCTGAGAGGTCATCAATCATTAGATTCATCTAAAAGACTTACAATAAATAATCATCTAGATTACAAGAGCTGTTTTCCAGACTATAAAATTAGTCTTCTATTCTAAAACCATATCAAGCAAAGCTTCTGAGAACAGTTAATTTAAACTAGGAAATCATCAGGTGGAAGAAGTTCAGGTATTTCGTTAAAACCTGGTATCAAAAACTTCCACAAATTCTCTCTACGATATAGTAGAAGTTTACGAAACAACAACTTCTTTCTTTGCAAGCACCTCCCTAATAAAATGTTCGTAAACCATTCTTTACAAGTTAAATTTTGACAGGTCTTTAAAAAGTCGATCATGGACATGTCTACAATGAGAAGAAAAGTGTGAAAGCAACACATCATCAAGATAAAGGTAAAGAGGAAGCTCACAACAAGGAACATTACGGCATAGTCTCCCAGTTCACCGCAAATTCCAACTTTGTAGGAAGGTGAATCAGAAGGGTAATCTAGCATGCAAACCACAAACGGCGCATAAGTACAGTACGCAGCGAACAAAAGCCCTAAGAAACTGTACACCAGGAACAGGTAAAAGTGAGCGTAGTTATTCAGTCCAACGCAGTTATTGGTAAACGGACAATGATGCGACATAGACATCACACAAGAGTTACATGAACTACAGTGATGAGTCCCTTTGTCACGCACACGAGTACACTTTGTACAAAACTTTAACGATTCCAGATGGATATCTGTGTCTTCTTCGAGCTCTTGTCGTGTTTCTGGATAGCCTGGCGAAACAATCATCGCCGCCAAGTAATTGAATATCATATTAAGCCAAAGATAGCAAGCGATGACGATGTAGCCCACACCTTTGAAAGACGAGTAGGGGTTATCAACTTCTATGGGCAAACTCTTTAAGAAGAAGAACCAAATTGCAGAAGCAAATATAAAAAGAACAGGTGTAATCTGCAATCCTTTTAGAAGCCTATACAGCCAAGTTTTTCTTGATCCACGAGGGAATAGAGTTTGTAAACTGCTGATGATAAAAACGCCCTGAATAAGTCCAACAGACAAAATCATAATCCAAACAAATGCCATCTTGGCCAAGATCACGCGATTGAAACTGGGAACGAGTTTATTTCCTGGTAAGCGTCTTCGTTTAGAGATCAACATGGCGTTCGTTGTGATTGCACTGAGCGCCAGTATGGCTGTCGTTGTTGTAGGCGCTTTCATCTTCCAGATCCTTCCAAGGCTGTTTCCAAAACTTAAGACATTATTGCCCTCGCAAGCTACGATCAGCTACCTGCAGATTGTGCCCATAAGCTTTATTTTTCCAACTCTTATGTGGCTGTTCTTCTCAATTTACGTCCACGCTCACGTTCCCAGGGACGCATTTTCCTCGTTGCTAGGGTGGTGGCACACCTTTTTCACATGTTACATGATGACTAATGCTGTTTTCTATTACTACATGACCGTCTTCGTTTGCCCGGGGTATCCTCAACACCAGGACGCCTACACTCGAGACAGATGTTTCGTGAAAAGCTACCAAATTTGTGTCAAGTGTCGACGGGTTCGAAATGCTGGAACTCATCACTGCAGCTGGTGTCACACTTGCGTCGAGATGATGTGTCACCATTGTCCTTTCACTAACAACTGCATCGGCCGCCGGAATTACATCTACTATTACACGTTCTTGGCATATGCGTTCTTTGGTTTGTCGTATGCAAGTTACCTTGCCTACTTTCCGTTTTCGAATTGTCTCTCTGGATATGCTCTGAAGAAATTCAAAGAGACTCTGCTTAGCATGCCTCACTTGAGTGTCCTCAATCGCTATTCACCTCGTTCTCAATCAGCGAAATCGATGTGGGATACTTTTAACAAAATGGAAGTTGGCGAAGGCTGTGAAGAAATTCAGGATTACGCCGTCTTGTTTGCCCCCACAGTTGCAATCACCGTATTCCTTGGAGCATTATTTTTCTTCCAGTCGTTCCTTCTCCTCGCAGACATGTCGATAGTCGATTTCTACGACTCTCTCTCCAAGGCCTCTTCATTTCAAGAGCTTCTTCGAATTTGGTATGTCAGCATTTTCAAGCGAAAGAAGTATCGTTTTATGCAGTTGATCCAGAACAAAAAAAGTCAATGGTGGAGATTTTTCGTCCCTTGCCCCACCGATGTGGAGAATGACTTACCTCCCAAGGACTTGTAAACGAAGGATTTTGTCAAAGGGAAGGGGAACTCTCTAAAACTGAATGCAATCAGCAAAAAATCATGGGATAGAGAGGGATCATTATGAAAGTAGTTGTTTTATTTTTCATTTTAACTGAAAGGGAAGTTTGTTCCTTCTCCCTACACCCTACATGTAGATGTATGCATTTTCAATTCTCACTGAACCCCTTAACTCCAATGATCTAATCATTAATTCTCCCCATTTTCTTCCACACATTTACTTGTGAATTAGTTACAAGGATTTGTTATTAGGTTCAGAAAATAACTTACACCTGATAAATTTGAGCATTCTCATTACCTGTTTGCTGGATAATGCATGGATGTTATAGGGAGAAGTTACATGTTAATCACTTCTGGGAGTTAAAGGGTTAAGTAACACATCTCTTTTTCAGGTTATTTTCCTCATCAATTTATCTCCAAGCTGTCTTGCATTAAATTGTTTTCACTAATATCATCAGATCAGAAAGATTTTAAGTGCAGCCATGTCAGGAAATAGACTTTCATTCATGAGATCCTATAGATTAATTAGATGGAATTGATACATCCTGACTTGGACCAGGATCTCCTTTTGTTTCCTCATGTTCTCTGTAGCACTGTAACCTCTTTCAAGATAGGGAAACCATTTCAGAAAATCAGAGTTTTGTTTTAATGGACTGGTGGAATTAACTTGTCTCAAGTCCTGGACCGACATTGCTTCCCTCTGTCTCTTTTTTGTCTTGATGTAACCTTGCAACTTTTTCCAGAATACAGGATGAGAGAAAGGCTAAGTATACTCCTTGTCATCTTGTAAGCATGCAAGTCATTGGTTTTTGTCTCTCTCAAGGTTTCCAGGATTAATATTTTTACTTTAAAGTTATCTTTAAGTGTTGACTGCAAAGTAAATGGTGCTTCTTGCTGTTCTGGTTTTCTGGAAAGTTGATAATTAAGGCAATCTCCTAATGCATCTATTTGGCTGTTGTATTTAAGTCTCCTATATAGTTGTATTTTTGTAACTCATTCTTGTCTCCAGCCTGTCTTGCTTATTTAAGGCTTGATAGTATATTCTGCCATAACCTTTTAGAGGATATTTTTATTTTGAAACAGTACTGAAGCTCCCTCATATGTCAAGAAAGATTAGAATAGTTTGCTGCCCTTTGAAAAAATAAGTTAAAACTCTTTATCTAGAGGTCAAACTTAGATCAGTGTAATGCAATCCTTGTAATAAGGTAGTTTTTCTCCCCTTTTGGCAGGGAGGGATGATGGAGTTGAATGACATCTTGTTGAACTAAATAATCATAATACATTGCACTGTTTTTGCAAGTTCTATGCTTGAAATAGAAATCAAAATTGAAAGTTTTACAAAATATTGTTTAATGTTATTTATTGCACATGAATTTGTGTTTAAAGCATATGAGAAGTGTGGTATAACAGAAAGGTTTAACAAAGATGCTGTTTATATCGTAACACTTCCCATGAAATGTTTGTTTTCCTAAGTTATCACAAATTTTAAGTGTTGTAGAATTTATGCAGTAACTCTTGTAAGGAAGGTTTACTGGGTATCTTTAAATTAAATTATGCTGTGTGAAAAAGCACTCAGTAAATAAATCATTCACTTTATGTGTAACATTGGGCTCAGTATTCGTTCTCCTCTTTCAAAGATCAGTCATTTTCAATAGGATTATGGAGAAATTTCCTATTTCCTTCAGCCAGGGGTTTCAATAAAGTTTTCCATAAGTAGCTGTTGATAGTGAGAGGCTGTTCTGCAAGGTGAAAATCAAACAAGAGAGCCTGCTTACAGGCTAAACAGGGTGAGAGGTCATATGGATGGTGGTCCATGCAGCTTCACTTTGACTCTCAATGATAAGAAATATGGTTGCCAGCTGTTTCATACCCATGGTAATTTCATACCCAGTCAATTTGTACCCAGCTTGGTTGTTTCGTACCCAAACTAATAAAGTATTTTTTCCATGTTGACAATTGGAGAACAAAACATCACACTTACACAAGCTGTTATTGTCAATAAAAAAAGTCACTAGTGTAAACAATATTTATTTAAAATATCACACTCCTTTTATGCTAGGCAGTAATTTTTAAATTTGTCAAGATCACATGTATACATAACATATTTTTTGTTTGTATCTTACTCGCTCACCTCTACTGAATTTGTGCATATGATGTTTTGAATAAATATATGAATCAATCAGCAGCTTGGATACAAACAAACGCAAACTTGGGTATGAAACAACTGAGTACAAAATGACCAGATACCTCAAATATCACTTCAAAATTCATATTTTCACAACTATCCACCTCAAATCTCTGGCTCTAGCAGCAAACATTTCAATTCCATTTGAAAGGCATAACCCATCTCATAAAAAAAAAATTGGTCTTAAGATGTAGAAAAGAAGAAAGAAATGTACCCGCGGAAAATGCTTTACATCCATAGTTGTTCCCATAAATACGACATCTACAAATGATCAACTTTTATCAGTACACAAGCAGCAACAGAACCATGTCAATGTTAAACTGGTGACAGTTGTTTCATTGGTACACAAATAAAGTTGTCACATTATTCAAATTCAGATGTTCTGAGCCAAACATGGTTTAAGTTTTACGTCCAAGTGTTATGTACTCCTAGGATACGAAATTTAATTATGCATACATGAAATAGCTCAAACATTATTACCTACAACACAGTAAATATTTAAAATGCATCAAATGACACAAATACTTATACAATGATAAGGAAATTTTTTACCAATACTCCTATATTATCATTAAAGGAAAATGATACTGTCATGTAAACCTTGCAGCTTACATATGGTGCAATTAAATTGCTGTACATATGTAAAAAGTCTCACAACAAATGACTGGCAAATTAACAAATGTTATCCTTCCAATTTTATTTCATCACTGAAGACCATGCAACTCCTCCAGTCAAAGTTTCTTGATGGAATAACACTATCACTTAAAAGCTGTTGGCATATCACAAATTTAAGAGTGCAAATTGCTGACACATTCTTGTCTTTATATAGTACCAAATTGAGTACAGACTGGTGTGTACATGGTAAAAGGACCTATTTTACAATTTATTTCTCAAAGAAATATTTAGTTCAAATGTTTCTTGTTTATTGCTTGCTTTCTTTGTTAATTGTTTCCATTCTATAACATCTTGCTTCTCTTTGGTTTATTTTTGCCCCAACAAAAATATTATCCTCAGATTAACTCAGTTTCAAGACAGTTCCTATATAATTTACAAAATACAACAACAACAGCTACAACGACTAAAATTGAAATGAAGTACCAGTTAATCTCTCAGGAATGATCAAAGGGAAATTTCTCCCTATAATGTTGATATCCTTTCAAGTAGAAAGGTATTGGGGGTTATAGCTTGACTGACACCAAATTCTCAGAGCTCAACTTACAAGAAGTTTATAGCAAACAGAGCAAAGAATTGTTAATTAGATCTCATGAGTGACTGTGATGTTCCTTATTTGTTCAAGTAAAAAAGGTGCAAATACTGCTGTAGTATGTTGTCAGCTAGTGCAATCCTCTAAACCATATTTTCTGCTGAGAATGTTCACTGTTTGATCATAGGCACTAGAAAGAAACAAAAATAGCTCTCTAAGGTTAAAATGTCCAATAGATAGCAAAATGGACTTTTCATTAACTTTTTTACCTCTTAGAGTGACTAGTGTCCTATTTCTCCCCACAATATCACCCCTGAATCAAACATGAAGGTCACAAGAATAAACAAAATGACCACCAACTAAAGAAGCTCTTGATTGCCAAACAAATTCTCCTTGTCAGCACATTAGGAAATGTATAGAGCACAGTATGGAGAATATGCATACTGATGTTAGGATGTAACAGGTTAAGGATAAAATGGTTGTTATTTCGCAACCCCTTGACAATAATTTCGTAGAAAAGGTTGTGGTTATTCATCGTGGTGAATAACAATAAAAGCTAAGTTTTTCGTTTGTCTCACGATCTAGTCACGTGTGATTTTACCCTTGACAATAGCTTGCATGGTAGCTCTGTACACTCAAATTAAATTAGTTTACTGATACGTTGAAATCAGGGAAACATGTTGCAATAGATATTTAAAGCATGACTGTGACCAGCAAAGCAGTAATCAGAGATTCAAGTTTCTGTTCCATTACCTGCCTTCTCTGATGATAGAAAACTTGCCATGAACTGACAAATTAACAACAGTTGAACCTTTGCGACACTGCTCAGTCAATCCTAACACTCCACCATCAAGAATTAAATCTAGTTTTGGCCAAATTTCTTTAAATTCCTGAAACAAACAGGTATCAAAAATTAAGTACTCCCAAGAGTGACCAAGACAGAATTTGTCCTTAAAACAACCATACAATATCAAGAAGACAAGAAATTAGATTTTAAAAAAAATTGTCCTGATAGGGATTATTAGTTGATCCAATACCAAATTCCCTGAACTAGCAACATGCCAGTTGTATGACAGACAGTAAGGATAATCACTAATGATTTCTGGGAGTGAGAGGGTTATTGGTTTTCTATACAAGAAAACATATGAATGATAAAATTATCAAACTACTAATTCTGATTGTAGCTTTTACTGATTTTCTTTCCCAGCCCAGCCAACTTTACATTGGTTGGGCTGAGTTGCCCAAATACCAATTATCCTTTTTCTTGGGTTACTTGTATGGCATAACATTTTTCAGGCGGTAAAACCTGGATTAGCACTTATCACATTTTTAACTTCTTGGGCAAGCCCTGTGCATAGAATTACCATACCTCAATTTTCAAACTGCTTTGTCCCACAGTGCTCACATTTGCACTGGTCAAAGCAAGTGGTTCTTCACATGCTAAACTCAATTGCCGCACAAAATCATGATCAGGAATTCTGATTCCAACAAGTCTTGTTGTTGGATTTAACCCAGGATTTAACTGATCAGTCCTTTCAAATACTAATGTCACAGGCCCAGGAAGCAAGTCTTGAAGAATTTCTTTACTCACAGTTACTTTTCCCCATCTGAAAATCCAAAAGAAATTAAGTAAACTGCTATGTGATAATAGGAATAACAAAATTCAGCAACAGAAAGCAAGGATTTCAGATGCAATGCTGATCAGCTATCTGAGATCTTTTAGTCACAGCCTGTATACAGCAATCCTTGAGGACAGCCATGTTAACATTCTGTAACTAAGGAATTCACCTCTACAAGAAAGATCATTGAATTCTTCTAGAAAGACCCCTGGATATTTGGTAACTGAGCTTGCTATAGAGGGAAATAGGTATTTTTGCTAAAAACAATTTTTGTAGTTAGTGTCTGTCAAATAAAGTGCATTCATAAGAAACATTTCCTGTGGCTGGGGCTAAACCAGATCAACTTAACCTCATGTAAACATAAAGATCCCTGGTTTCCCAGCTGCAAAATTACTTTAGCAACCTTTTTTATCTCGCCAATAAACAATAAACAAGTGTTGACAAGAAGAGTAAGACTGCATCTGAAATAATGACCTGCATTGTATATAAAAAAGACCATGGGCAATCAACAAGTAGTTCAATCAATAAGTATAAGAAAAAAAGCTTTCATTTTTCTTTGGTTGTCAAATTCTGTGAATTTTTCTGGAACATGGTTGTTGTTTTCCACCACCTCTGATTCAGAGGTTGCTTTTAAAATCATGCAGATGCAGTCATACAGTCACAGCATTAACTGCTTTGTTCTTTAAAAGACAAATAATTTTCAGTTATCTGGCATGATTTCACTGATTTAGATTTAGTGAAAAGTGATATCTTAGAACTTCTGGAGCTCCCCATGATCTTTACAAACCCTGTCAAACAATTAATCAATTAATCAAACAATCAGTAACTCAATCAATCAATTATTGTAGAGGTTAGCAAAGAGGGATCCTGATTCCGTGTGCTTTAAACAGTACTTCCACAGCACAAATTTAAAAGGGGAAACCTTAAATCTCACTTTTCTTTGCCTTTTCATAAAATCCATGCATCATGCATTAATTTTGGGCTTAAACCCTTTGCTGCCCTCAGAAAATATCAACTTCCTTGAATCATCCAATTGTTTAATTCCTACCCACAGGACAAATCTACTGGTCCCCTATACAATATGCTGAAACTCCTGAATTTTTTTAGGGATGGCTGTACTTAGATTAACTTTTTTAAAGCACTCTGTAATCAAAGGCATCATTTTAGCAGCTCAGGGTCTTAGGAAATGACAGATAGTCCATCAGTAGATCTTACTTATATACATCTTCCAAGTTCCCAACACATATTGCAACTGGCTTCTCTTCATGTCGCCTCTTGATTTCATACAACTTAGTGACTGCTTCAGTGGACTGCGCCAAGGCTGCTACCCCATAGATGGTATCAGTTGGAATAGCAATCACGTTACCACTCTTAAGTGACTTGACAGAAGCGTTGATGATACTTTCGAGATTTGGAGCATTGTCTACAACAAAAATTTCATAACTAAGCCGAATTGAAAAGATCTTGGCTATCATTTTCTAGATAAATTTTAGGCTGTTTTATTGTTTCTTACAATTTCGGTGACGTTAAGGAAGAAAGAAGTGTGTTTCTCTGATATCAACTACGTACAATACTTTACAAACATTCTTCATAAGCTCACCTTCACGCCCAGCAACTTCAGGTCGCTTTTCGATTGCTGTAAGAGAAATTTTTACAATTTTTGCCGACGTATTCATGATGAAAAGTCGCAAGTCGAGAACTTTAAGTCCTCTTTTCCACAAAAATATGCACTGAATTTGGAAAACACTAACAGACTTGGAATGGTACCACTACGAAGTTAGTTGCACGTGTCTCCCATATTTGTATCCGATGTTGTGTGTTAGGAAGCTGGAAACCAGAGCAGTACCCAGGCCTCCTCTGTCGCTTTATCAGGGGCTCTAACGCCTTCCGCGTCCCTTCTACCTTAAAGTTTGTTGAGACGTTTCTTATCCTTTTGATTAGTTTTCATAATTAAGAATACTTTATATTTTTGTTGACCTCTGATTGCACCTTAAAGATTGATGGATCGAGTCTGTAAATCTCGTTCCTGGTTTGTGTCTGACAAATTAAGTTCTTTATTGGAAAAATCAATCCGGTATTGTTAAATGACTTTTGCATACAAGTGTACAGAGATCAATACAAGTAATCTAAGAGTGGCATAAAACGGAGCGAAGCGCAGAAAAGTGTTGGTGCAAAACTTACAACAACTTGCGATCGTAATAATAAATTACCTTATACGACTTAGACCGCCTAGTTTATTCTAATCGGGATAGTTTCGCCTATCATACCAACATGTTTTGTTTTCCTGCCTTATTATTCTCCAATTCCATATCTATGTGTACAAGTAGGAATTACAATGCCTCCTCCTCAGGTTTCTGGCCTCTGGACCAGAAACTCTGCAGGAGCAATAGCGAGCGCACTTACCATCTCATTTTTTCAGCACTACCCCGATACAACTCTTGGGCTAATTTCTACTCCCAAGTGAGTCATAGAGTTACGAGGGTGAAGGCGAGGAGAGGGGAGGGTGGGTAAGGGGAGGTAGCTCAAGTGCATAAAGTTGGCCAGGCTGACAATTTTATTCATATAGTATTAATATGTCTTCAACAATACATTTTCATTAGACTTCATTTCAATTATTACTTCTTGTGTTCCATTTTAATTATACTTAATGCTAAAAAAACATTCAATTAATTTTAGTAAATCCTGGTTTAATATTGGAACTACGCTTTGAGCTTGTTGAACAAAACCACCTCTTAAATGATTGCCTTCCCTTCTATTGCACGTTTTATAAATATGAAAGCATTTTGCTTTCTTATACAAAAAAAAAAAACTGTTGCAAAGGAAGGTTTACGAACTTCTAACCTTGTTCCGCGGGCTATTAGGGGAAATCCCTTGGAACTAAGGTTATGAACCTCAAGTCCCACGTACCCTGCTTCAATTGCATGAATCTGTGTATCAAGGCTGAACGCGGGGCAAACGCAACGTAAGAAGGAAAACTAAAGAAACATTAATTACATACTTTGGAGTAAAATAGAAATCATATCCGATGGATGAAAATTTAAAGTTGCCAGAGAAGTTAAAAATTTGTGTGTTTAAAAACAGTTGCTATTCGTTTTGTTACGAGTGTAAAACGGGGAAAATTCTAAGTCCTTACGACCACGAGCAATTGATTTCCAGGCCCTCGGATTTGGATCAGAGAGCTGTAGAGGACATAGGAACAGCGTACTGCATACAGGTAAGATCAGCTTTTTCGAAGGCGTCGTGTGTTTAGATAAGAATTCCCAACTCGGTCGTTGAATGAAGAATAACTTTTTCACCTTTTTACTTTCAAACTAATCTTAACGCATTTCTTAAGCTAAGGTATTTGAAACTCGATTGACGCTGATCCTAAGTCACCTGGGTATTCAAACGTTTAAAAGTGGTGATCATGCTTCGAACTCAAATCTCAAAGACTAAATATTTAGGCGCGTTCACGTGTCGTGGTTTTCTGTGTTGAATTTTCCAAATATGGTACGTAATTTTAAACATCTTGAACAACTCACAGCTGCTTAAATGATTTCCTCCAACGAATCAAGTGATCGGCGGCCACTCTGTAAGGAGTCATGCGTAGAGCAATGATTATCGTCAAGAGATCGACGATTTAGAGGCGACCCAACCTCGTGCCTTGGTGAAGATGCGCTGTCATTTTCTGGTGGGATCTTGTTCTCTAATTTCCTTCTTCTTCTTCCTGCTACGCTTCTATTTAGCAACCCTGCTTTCAGTTTCTTCTCTCTGGTAATTTGCTCTTTTTCCGACTTCGATTCAGTGGTAGAAAGTCCAGTTGGATTTGACAAAGGCACAGGTTTAGCAGTCTGAGTGTCCTTCACACTACAACTTATCTTGAGTCCAGAGCTGCGCTTTTCCTTAGCTCGTTCAACACCAGCGTGCTCCTGTATCAAAGATATTTTTACGCCTTCCACGGATGAATCGTGTTTTAAGGGTGCCTTGATTGTGGCAGGTTGCAAGCGAGATCTCAGTAATAAACTGTCTGGCGATTTTGAGGACTCTGTGTTATCTTGAATTTCCACAAGCCTACCTAATGTGTTATTTATACTTTTCAACAGTTCTCTACCTCCCGATGTGGCGACTGAATGGCGTTTACTCGGAAATCGCCTTTCAGTGGACGGAGAATAGTAAACATTCCGCAGCGGTTGCGCATGTCTATTTTCAATTCCATTATGCTGCGCGTGATCACCGCGTGATCTCGCTTCGTGAGCACGTGTCACAGAGTCTTCCTTTTCCTCCTGGGGCTTTATCGCCGTCAGTTGGCAGCATAGCCCGTAAGGTGGCAGTGACGGAGAATCTCTGTTTCTCTGCTTTGCATCCGTAGAAGACATGGTTGAATTGAAGTGGAAGGGACTGGGAACATGTTGTCTTTGCTGAGTAGTTCCCAGGTTCCTGGGCGGTAAAAAGGTCTGAGGAAGGGAAAACCGCCTGTGATTAAATTTTACCTGTGAAAATTAAAAGAAAAGTATGAAAGACCACAATTTTCTTTTTGCTGAATTTTACCAGAATTTCACCGCACCCTAGGAATAAGGGGTGTGTCTTTCTTTCTTCTCGGAAGGCACTCAATCACTGCTTGATACTTCAGTAAAAGCACTGATGGTTTCAAACACTAAACCCAGTGTGAACCTCGGAAACGACGAAACAGCTAAAATCGTAAGAAAACCCCCAAAACTTTGTAACAATGGGTTTTGCCGCCCACCTTCCCCTTGCTTTTCAACTCTCAGTCTTCGTTCGCTCTGCGTTACTAAAACGCCCCGTTTGCTAAGCACCTGTAAACTAACTCTAAATTAAGTAAAGTCGCCCACGGCAAAAAGGAAAGCCGGAAAAGAATAGACCAGTCAGAAGAATAATTTCTGGACTGACCCATCGTGTCGATAGTTCGAGGTAAGGCTGACGAATATATCGGGAAGACAAAACACACACTACAAGGAACCGCTTACAAGAAGTAATATACCGGCAGCTCTTTGCTAGAGCCGACGTAACGGGAATGAGCTCGGCTTGGTGAATGAGTCTTAAAACTGGAGTACTGCGTTGAAAAAAAATTGTCGTCTTTTTAACGAAAAATTTCTGGAAAAATTTCTGGCTTAACATCTAAATGTAAGATTTCTCGAACGTTACCATTTTTTGACTTTACACCCTTCGACTACTTTGTGAAAGCGAAAGTTAAATCGTTTTTTCGATAGGTAGGGGAAATAAAGCCTGCAAATTACCTTTTCAGGAAATTCCATTTTCATCGGTTGCAGCGGGATAGAAATAATCTTGGCATTAATAGGTGAAACTTTGCCGATAGATGGCGTATTTGGAGCCGAAAGCCTTGGAGAAATTCTCCCCTGGGGCGCGACAGACTTTGTTTCAGAAATGCGTCGCGAGGAATTTTCATGATTATTGACAGTACTCTCTTTTCCTTCTTGCTCGTTTTTCTCGTCTAAATCTACCGTAGCAGATTTCTTGCCCGTCTCGGCTTTGCTTTCAACCGAAATATGCGACAGCCGGCGACCATTCACTGCCATGACTTGTACTGAAGAGTAATTGCAGGAATCCTTCCTGGAGATTTCAATCCCGCCGTCACTTAGTACGCTACAGGTTCTATCTTTCTGTTCAGAAGAATTATCTTCGTCGATTTCATTGATAGATTTCTCTGAAATTGGATCATCTTGATGTAAACTTTTGGGGTTTTCTGCAAGCTCTTCATCCAATTTAGACAAGTTCTCCTTGCTTGGAGAAGAAAGTTGCTCCCGTCCTGCACAGGGAAGCGTTAACTTCTCTGACTCTGGCTTTGTTTCATTCGGAGTAGTTTGCTTTTTATCATTAAAATCACAAGCGTTTACGGTCGTAACTGCAAATTCGCGTCTCTTTTTAGACGAATTCCTAATTTCTAACTCTGGCGTGGCCGTTGAGGAATTGCGAACGGGCTCCGAGTTAAATGTGACGTCATTCATCACATGCTCAGCTTCTACCGGGTGTTTGACATAATATCTTTTAAGTTTTCTTTGTAGAAGGTGATAGACAGTTGATGTAGCAGTAGATCTGTAAGGAGAAAAATAAAAAAATATGTGAAGCGCATGTTTCTGTCACAAAGGGTTATTAAAGACAAGAACCTCTATATTTCAGCTTCCCTGCGTAAACAGTGCAATAGTTCAACTCTGGTTAGGACGTGGTTTGAGTACATTTTGATTGACAGTCATGGAACCAAAACCAAAGGAATCACAGTGGCCGATCAAGTTAAAGATAAAGATCACAAGGAGTCAGTGAAAGCGCAAAATAAATTTCAGCGACTCCTCTCAGAAGCGCGGGAAAACGATAATAGCCAAGTTACGATTGGTTGAAAGTTTACATCTGATTGGTTAAGAGAGTGGCGCGAGTTTTCTTAAACCAATCACGAAGATTAACCAAAGAGCGGTTTACAGCCTCGATCTGAGAGTTCTCCGATTGCTTTCCATTCGTTTTCGACCCAAATTACTAAACAGAGAGTCATCTCCTGGATATGCGACTGCAAAAATCCAATTTAATCGATTAATATCTCTTTATTGATCACCTATTTTTCGCAACTGCATCCACTATTTCTTGCTGTTTGAACTCCATCTTGTCAACCATATGTCTAACGATATTCTTGTCCAGTTCTTCGGGCTGCGGGTAATTCGGGAACACAATCGGGATTATGGGACCATCAAATCCCTTCTGCAACCACTCGTGGTTAAGGACCTCATCCAATGTAATCCGATTTTCGCGGCTGAACGTCAGTAAACGCTGGACAAGATCTTTGCATGCTACCGACGGGAAATGCAAAAGTGTTAAAAATGTGTCGACGAATCGTGATTTTTTGGCAAGCAGAAAAAAAAATTACCCGACGATATCAAAAAAAGATAAAGAAAGGGAAATAATAAATTTATAACTTACACGATGACAAATGATCTGGAATTGGATTCATGTCATTTTTTTTCATTTTATTATACAGAGTGTTTATGTGGAATGGCTCGGCCGAGTAGGGAAGTTTTCCTGTCAGCATGGCATACATGTTGACCCCGCTGGAAGAAAAACAAATATGTACGTTGTAGCATTAAGAAAGATGGTGAGTTTTTTTTAGCTTGTAAATGAAATTTACTCCAGGTTACTTTTTTATTTTTACTAGGGACACTTCCCCTTTTCACCTTTCTCAATTCATATCATATAGATGTTCTAGTTTTAAATGCAAACAGATAGCAAAGATCTCCGCGTGCAACCGAAATCTGGAGATGTTTACGCGATTGGAATCCAAGAATAAGGATGTTTCGCAGCAGGAAACCCTTCGGATGTCATTGATGTTGACAAGTAAAAATAAGCTATTCACACTTTTGCGGGCTAAGGAGTTCAGTTGAAAAATACGTTTTTGTAAACAACTCGCGCGCGTTTTCATGTTTCACCAAAATTTTTCTTGAAAACTATAGCCAAAATAATAATGCCTAGTTGCCATGGAAAAAAAAAAAACTAAAAAAAAATTGGCCCGCGAAGGTCTACCGTATCCTTAAGAGACTAATTAAAAATGTTGGAGTGAATAAAGATTCAATTGTACTTACATGCTCCAAACGTCCACCTCAGGCCCATACGGTTTGTGTCCCAAGATCTCTGGAGCAGCATAAGCTGGAGAGCCGCACTGGGTCTTAAGGAATTCCTTTGTGTTTTGACCGTCAGGTGAGGACACAAACAGTGTGTTACTGAGACCAAAATCTACAAGGAAAAATAACTAAATAGTTTAAGAGAGAACTACATCACCCCTGTGGGGAACGTGGTTACCCTGGACGCTGAGACCGAGAAGTCTTGGTGCTGAAACACAGAGGACTGGGCAGAGTAATTGTGTGTTCTTGGACAAGATTATTTATTTCACAATGTCTCTCTCCACCCTGGAGAGTACATGTAGCACACGGTACCAGTGAACTACCATAGAAATTTGAAAACAAGCACAAGGAAGTTTCATGCCACAGAAACCAGAATAAGCTCCGGCTGAAAAGGGCCACTTGCGACATTAACTACATCCCTGTATGCTCTCATTAATAATAGAGTAATATTAAATGTGAATTAAGTTTACCTATGATCTTGATATTATAGTCGTCATCCAAAAGTAAGTTTTCAACTTTCAAGTCCCTGCAGAGAGAAAAGCGCTTTTAATATCTCTTGCTCGATGATAAAGCTTTTAAGCTGACTTCTGTTTGATTGTCGTTTGTTGAAGATTAAGGAGGAATTTTTGAACGCGCCAATTGACCTGCGACCAAAACGTCAAATATATTTTCCGCACAAACCTGTGAAGAATTCCTCCCTGATGTAGATAATGCACAGCCGACACAATTTGCCGAATAAATTTTCTGACTTCTACCTCGCCAAGTTTTCTTCGGTAACAAATGTAATCCATAAGATCTCCTCCGGCTGCAATCTCTGTGATTAAGTAGTATCTAAAAATCAAAAAGTCTACAGTTTTAACATTTTAAATACTGAAAGATTTATTCTAATTGTCCAGTACTTCATTTCGCAAAACATACACCGCTCAGTACAAAGCACAAATCCCATCATTAAAACTACAGGAAAAGTCTCGTTCCAATGTTGAAAGTCGGAAAGGAAACTATACAGTGAAAAGATCATAGGACAAACGTTGAAATGTTGCGTGAGCTAACAAGCCTTGCAAGACCTTACTAGTTCTTCTCTTTTAATTTGCTGCGAAATAGCCTGAAATTACTTAAGATCGCTTATCCTCCAATGCATAAAGAGCATAAAATCCGACTACAGATTGTTCACGTTTTGATTTGGAACTTAACTCTACTTCCGCTTGATACGCTTTATTACGTATGAGAAGTTAGGATAAGATGATTCACCGAAGTAAATTTTCGTGTAAAGGAATCAGACTGTCAACTTAATCTCATTCACAATGGGACAGAATTACTTGGTAAGCTGCTAATTGTAACCCAAAGAGTATAAAATGTTTAAACAAGCTAATCTTTGCATGCGCTCATCTAAAATTAAAGGATTACAAAAGTCTAGACAAGGAATCTGATTACGTGCGATAAAACGGGCAAAATCTACCTCATTAAACCCAGAATAGAACTTACAAGAAGTACATTAAGTTTTAAATACAAGAATATCGGGATAATGTTTTGCCAAAATCTAAGTCGTCTCACCAGATTAGTTAAAATTACCTGTGTTCCGTTTCTACGACTTCCAGAAGTTGAACAATGTTTGGATGGCGAATCATTTGCATAATTTTCGCTTCTCGCCTCATGTTCCTGGCCACGTATTTGTCTTGATGGGCTAGCTTCTTGTCGATAATCTTAACAGCAACCTACAAGTGATGAACATATCAAACAAAATTAATAGATGGTGAATTGCTAGGATATCTTTAACTGTATGAGCTTTGAATATTTTACACAGATAACACAGATCCCACCACCTTAGCTTTCAATGGTTTTTGCAGGATAAAATCATTATGAGAACTTCTGCTCCCTTTGGATAGGACGCTTGTCGGTAACCATTTATAATCCTGAGCAGAGAGAGGTATCGTGATTATACATTGTTTTTCCTTAAGACATAGCAATAGAACCCGAAAATTGACCCTGGCTGGAAACCGGACATTTCTACTAAGTCCAGCACAACGATTACTATAAGGTCACCACCATGTTTCTCTTTTATTCGTCGTTTCCTTTATTAAAAAAAAAAACTTAGGAAAACGAAGAGCCCTTGGAGGAAAATATTCCCACAGCTCGAACCAGGATCAAAGTAACTTATCCCCAGAAATGCATTCGGAGCTTCACATTTTTCACCCGAGTTCCTAGATTAACGTGGCTATCACGTCCTCGGAAATCCAATATTACAACCGGCTTTGGACCGCAGCGCCGGTCAAACAGTTACAAAGCTAATGGTTTTAAAATATTTCAAACACTTTCCGACTGACGAGCTAACAATGAAAGTAACGTTCTCAAAGAAGGATGGGATCAGTTATTTTGTGGACCGTAGAAAATTTCCTACGAATTTCTCAGAACTTGCAATTTTGATCTCTTTAACATAGTTTTTGAACCGCATTGGGGTTTCTCTTGTATTTTTACCAAATTGTCTCTAAGTCTTATTTTGTTTATGACGTAACAAAACCTGGTGTATTTATACTGTACTTGGGATACACTAACACTGACCCGAAAATTCTGGAAACAGCGGATCTGAGGTATAACTGCAGCTGATACATTGAGAGTTAACAGTGAAGAGTAAAGCTAAGAAGACCAACGAACTACTTTAACTACGCTTACAGGAGCCACGCACGCCTGTCAACAAGTTTTTCATCTATGAAAAAAAAAAAACGAAACAAAACAACGAGGGAATGTCGCGGCCTTGCTTTCGTTCAGGAATTTGAAGACTCAGCTTTCGTCATATCCGAAGCACGAACCATTCATTTACGACAGAGCACATCAACCTTACAGGAATTCAAGATAAATAAGTGACACTTCAACATCCTGATTAAACACGATTAAAGGTTGGTCCTTTTGAAGGGGCTGACAGCTTTTGAAATCCAGACAGAATGAGTACACCTTTTGCAAAATGGTTCCTGCCCATCTTAGGGTCACGGTAATTGAAGGTAAAAAAAAAAAAAGGAAAAAAAAAGAACCTCCGGTATTCATCATGAAATTCTCTCACCATGTTTAGCGTTTACTTCTTGCGGTCGACTCTGATCGATGATATGATGAGTTCCGCGAGGGTGGTCGAAAAATCAATCTCTACTGCAGACAATAGTCCTTCTCAGGACTACGCTTACCTGGACGATTACACAAGAAACTCAAATGTTACTCCCGGGTTCAAACCACCAACTGTATAATAAGTAAACAGTTAACTTCATTTGAAACTAAGATATTTCTTTTGCCCTTAAAAAGAACAACTTTTTCCAAAGTTGGGCAGATATGCCAGATATTTTAATTGCAAGCTTTAGTCCTACTTCTTTTGCATTCAACATTTAAGCAATCAAGATATAACTTTCTCGAAACTTTCAAATTATTTCCATTAAATAACGAAAAGCGAGTTTGCATTTCTCTTTTGAGTCTTTCTTCAGTTTATCTCCCTACAAGCAAAATAAGACCGATTCAGTTCCAAGCAAAAACTAAAAATAATTATAGAAACTATACGTGATTTTCGGCGGTTTCTCTCTTTGCTTAGTTCCATTAACCACTTCAAAATGCCACAAAGAGCGGTATTCGATCTTGATTAGCCAGACTGGCGGCTCAATATGTCCGGAAACCGAATCTGCATTTGTGGTTTGCCGAATTTCTGCACGTGGAGGAAGGTCGCGTGGGTCAAAAACGCGACATTTTACATTTCGCCCGCGACACTCTTTTTGGAGATCGTTCTTAACATTTTTTTTTTCTTAACTCGAAGTAATTAATATCCAAAGTATTGTGCGACTACCCTTGTCAAATAATTTCATACCAAGCAATCGTTCGAGCGATGTTTGATAAAAAAAACTTACACATTTCATTTGTAAAGATATCCATAAATATCTACCTGATCCCAAGTTTGCGCGCAGTTGTGAGGAATTCAGTGTGAATTGCAAATCCAATTAAGACCATTCACAAGCACAGCTTGAATGCAATCCATTCTTTTATACTTCTATATTTTTTCGATTGACGGAGCTCAAAACGATTCAATTACCGTTTCAAGCAAAACAAAGTTCTATCTAATCTTGCTGCACCATATGGAAGACAATTTTTAGATTTCTGGTTCAGAGGTCAACTTTATACAACATAGTCTATCGCAACAGAAGGCAATCAAAGAGTATTAACCCGATACACAATTTGAAATTGCTACTATCAATTGAAGTCCAGGCTATTTTTTCATTGAGGGAAATCACTTTGTTATACCTGTTCGGATCGATTATTTGACGATCATCAAACCAAACGATAAAATTCCACTGCCGATGAATCGCGTGTAAAATCTACAACCAAAACAATAGCTTCGACAAGATTTCATTTGTCAAAGACATCAGTTTATACACAGGACAACCTTAAGTGCTATGTAATTACTCTTTAAACTTACTATTCTTTTACAAGAACAACCTTTTCCTTCCTGAATATAATCGTTATCATAATTACCACAGTCACAAGAGTAAAGCCAATATCCAATTTTGAACCAAATTGCATCACGACATGATGTGCAGTTTGCCGACAGTTTTTAAAATAAATTTTTTTCTTTCTGGTTCCGCGCTATGCACATAGCAAGATAATGACTATCACTCGCTGAGTGATTTGAGAAGCTGCTTCTTCTGAATAAGGAGAAGTAAACTATGGTCGAGGCGTGATAAATCTCAACTGTAAATATAACACATGACTTTAACATGCTGCTACCGCAACAGCGGGCAATATCAAGGAGTCACGGATGAATTTGTTCAGTTTTTTTTTCCACGAAAATGTATTTAGAAGAGCGTAGATTATCTTTAAATATCTCATTTGTCTCAGGAGCTTAGAGTAGAGGAGAGAGAAAGTTCAGGAAAGTTTATCGTAACTCGATGATTGATATAAGCACGTGAAAGAAGAGCAAAATAGAAGACAAGTGCTGGAAATGACAGTGGACACTATTGAATCTTGAAATATTATGAACTCTGTCTGTATAATTAAAGTAACTTCATAATTTAATTTCAAGCGACATCATAAGTTGAATTTTCGAATGTATGGTAGGAAAACAAATGGAAAACGAAAGCAAAATGTTTTAAAAAAGCATAAACATACTGATTTGATTTTCGCATGTGGAAAATTTGCATAAAGTCACAACAGATATTTTTTTC
Organism: Pocillopora damicornis; assembly: GCF_964200805.1. Taxonomy (NCBI): domain Eukaryota; kingdom Metazoa; phylum Cnidaria; class Anthozoa; order Scleractinia; family Pocilloporidae; genus Pocillopora; species Pocillopora damicornis. The sequence goes on from NC_142677.1 coordinate 22,771,058, forward strand.
TTCCTCTCTCTCACTGAGACACTCTTACTGTTTGCAAATATGAACTAATATTTCCGAAAGATTTCGCGCACGGCAACAGAATTTGGCGATGTCTTTACAAAAAAAATTATTTTTTAATTATTGCATTCCTAATCTTTCAAGCGTAATTAGAGTAGAAAGTCCCACAACATAATCCGCAGTTGTTTGCTAGTCCTGCATTACGAGGTTTATCGAAGAGTTCCAAGTAGCTTAAACACATAATTGAACGGAAATATAAATATTCGCCTAAAAATGGAACATAATGAAAGTATTCTAAATTTACCACCACGCTAGGTCTCCCAACTGTTGCAATTACAGGTTTAGCTCGCCTTGAGGCCGGCTCTATTTACATTTTTGGTGTTGGAATAGATTACCTCGCAGACATCCTGATTTCCTACCTTTTCTCCCGTCAAGACATGAAACCCCTGCTTTACTCGCGCGAATGATCCTTCGCCAATGGTTTTTCCAAGCAGATAATTGCCAATGCGCTTGCATTTCAAATATTTTTGAAGTTCCTCTTTCGGGACTTGAGCGACTCCTGCGGGTAAAAATCCGTTCACTTGATCGCGGGCCGAATCGTCGTCGATTTCCATGTGATCTCGTTGTGTTGGAGGCATATCACTCATCAACGTCTAATTTGCTCTCTCCTATGACGCTGAAGCAAGCGCTAGAGATAATCATAAGTCAAAAATCCTTTTAGTTTAGTTCGAAAACTAAAATCTTCCATCATTCCATGGATTTCTCACGTTCAAAAGTTCAATGTAAAATGAGATCGAGAGAATGTTTGCCAACTGTCAACTTGTGACATGCGAAAAATTTAAAATACTCAAAATGATTCGTCCATCACTCCAAGTTAATTTGTTCGTAATAAACACAAGGTTAACAATTGAAATCTGATCAAGCGGCTCTGTGCCAGCCCGTGGATTGATGTGTCACTCAAGTCCTCGCTTTCAAAACATCATGATCGCGCGCGCGCACGATTAATATAAAGCACTTAGCGCGCGAGACATTCCTTGAACATCTTTTCAGATCTACGAAAGACAACGGAACAATGAAAGCTATTAAATTACCGTTTTTAGCTATAAGAACAAACAACCCTATTGCGTGTCTCGATTGCCCTTCGAGAAATCGAGTAAGGCGCACACATCAGCCATGAATCGAACGACTTTTCTTGCGTTGGTTGGCTTAATATCTGTGTATGGAACCAACGCCTTTCTTCCACCCGAGGAAGTTTCGCTCTCTCCCAAGACTTGGTTCCAACGAGATCTCCAGAGGTTAGAGGAGCTTTCTCTTTACAACTCACAGCGACGTCCCAAACCATTGGCTTTTAGCAGTGGGAAGGGGTTGGTGGCTGGAAGTGGAAATGCCCTTGCAGTCCATGCTGGAAAAGAGGCTCTCAAAAAAGGAGGCAATGCGATGGATGCGTGCTTGACGACTGCTCTCACAGGTAGGCAGTTTATACACACTTGTGGTTGATGAAACACTCATAAAAAGTTAGGCACAAATCATAACCATCCTTATACAAATTTTTCTAACAATTTTTTCGCTTCATAGTTTAAAAAAGTTCTTTTTGGGACTTAAAATTTGGTCTATGCGCTTACCTGTTAGCTGAGTGCATTTGATCCGGAGATGAGATTTTGAGATCCGTGTTTCTTGCGCCATAAAACATTTTGTGTTCACTTAGGATCTCTCTAAAGAGGCTTAGCTATGAGAGGATTAGTTAATTGTTCGGTACACTACTTACTTACCCAACGTAAAGTCTGTCTGTCTTCATTTCTGCACGAAGTAAAACCTAATTGTTATCTTTTGACAAAGTCAGTACTCAGAGAAATTTAAAGACTTGTTGGCGATTTTTTTTTTTTTGTTTTGTTTTTTTTTTGCTGTTTTGCAACATGGATTAAACAAAACAGAGATTGTTTGAATTTGAGAAATATTTCAGATAAGAGTCTGACGCACTTTGATCGATGGTTAAGAGCTACAGGCCGCTGTAAAGCACGTATATATGTACACTTAAAGACACTTGACCAGATAAGAACAGTAAAACGTCAAAAGTTATCACGTTTTAACGAAATCATTTTCCCGTGAGTTTCCACTTGCCGGCATCACTTGGTTTTTCCCCCACACAAAGATATTATTGTCAAAGCGTAGATCTTTGTGGTGATGGCTTAAGTATTTTGTGGTTTGGAGTTAACAAATGATGAAACAGTCTCTTACAGGGGAATCTAAGTAATAAAAAAGAATAACGATGACTCTGTTTTATCTCACGTGTTTTTTGGACCGAGAAAAGTTTCAAACATCTGCAGCGTTGTTCCTTTACTCTAAAGCATATTATGTTCCTGCACTGGTAATTAGAAATAAAAGACAAGTACCTTGAAGATAATTTTCTAAGCTGGAATTTTCTCGTGATTTCTTTTATCATTAGAACGTAAACGCAATTACAATTAAACAGACCACTGATCGAAGTAAATTGATTTCCTGGGCGTTATATAACTTAAATGATATCTGATTGATCAATCTGCAAGATTTAATTACAATCTCCGATGCTAATTTGCAAAACACATTCACGAGTCGTTGTCATACATCTCGGTGTTATATAACAAACAACAAATATTTACTGTGGATTGCCCTCGTCTCTGGACACGAGACACGAGACACTCACCCTTCAATAGAGAATCAATTTTCCTCACTGTCGCCACACATTTTCAGTTACTGCAGCTGGTTACCGAGGGATCGTGGTGGAGGATAAAAGTGAGCATCGTGGTTCTTAAACATGACAGAGTTAGGATAAATGAGAGTTAGCTGGGTTCGAATAACTTTTTCTACCAGAAAAGTAATTTTTGTAAGCGGAGGTAGACTGTCAGTAACCAGCCTTTGTTAAAACCTCACATTTAGGATAAAAGACAAGAAAATCTAAGTTTTCCTCGGAATCCGGAAAAACTGAAGACCGGAACAAAATTTGCAACTGTGTTGGACAGTAGCGACTAGAAATCAGGATTGATGAGTTGCAAACTTGATCATTTAAATCCGGTTGAGAGGAAATGAAGTTAAGTCGCAAATTTTCAATTATTTTATTTTTTCTCGTTATTTGGAGTTTCTGAAAACTGTTGTCGTTAATTGGAAGGAAACTCCTTAAAAATTGGTTCGCAAGGACAAACACCAAAGTTAAAAACTTTAACGAAACTTAAACGAACTGAGATTATTAACCCTAATTCCAAAAGCAATTCAAATAATTTAAACCCCAAAGATGACGTAACACAAAGGATGGGGTGACGGCGAATGTTACCTTTCTTGGTATTACAAATTGCCTTTAAACCCGCGATCGTGCAAGGGTTTTTGTTTTTGTTTTTTTTTGTTTTTTTTTTCAGTTTCAGCCCTTTGACACGATGAACATAATTATCGTGTCAAGGGAACTTTATAGTAGTTATATCACCAGTTCATTAGTAAGATCATCATTCCGCAACTTCTGCGGATTGGCTCTGGTAACTCCATCTCGTGACTAGATGTCAACGATTTCTCTGAGATCCCCAAAAACACGCAACATCTTTTGCAGATATTTTTCTCAGTGAAAATTGCATTTAGAAATACAAGTCGACTTAACAGCTTTTGCACATGGTCCTCTATGCTGGTCTTATTTAATAATAACTGAAATTGAGGTTCGGCGCTGAGGACGGTCATGTCTCCTTAATTCTAGCCTACGGAAGCTACTTTAAATGTACAGTTTTACATGGACTTTTTCTGAGTCACGTCGTCTTCAGTCTAAAAGAACCAATCTGGGACTGATTAGCTAGAATATTTGCAATGTGATACTAAACGATGGTACTTACGCGGCAGATTGTTTCGATTAGACGCAAATAGGGACCAAAATAAAGTGACATAAGAAAGAATCAGTTAAAAAATGTTGTCTCCACTCGATTTACTTGTTGCTTCAAAGAGACACGCGAATATTGTGCGCTTTGTACAAACAGAGGTCTTTTTTCCCTGAGGTCAGTAGCGTGGGTGAAATCTGTTTCTGGTGACAGTTTTTGGAAAGGCGTTTCTCACGAAAGATAATCGATAACACGGTGACGATGAGATATATCGTTTCGTTTGATTCCTGGCTAATGACATGATTACTCAGCAGTGGCCTTCACTTTCTCAGTAATTAACGACCTTTAATTTATATGAAATAAATACACTCTCGAGAAAGACATCGAGGAATTTATCCGTTTATAAAAAGAAACCAACCATAGATGGGGGATCCCAATCAAAAACCAGTTCATGTCCAAGAAGAGTTCTCTTTAAAGAGGTACAAAAGTATGGGCCGTGCCACAGAGTGCCTTCAGCCCCCTGTTGGCTTAAATTTGCACCTAAGACAGGAACATGTGGGTTTGAAATCAGAAACTTAGCAACATTTTTCACTTTCGGGAATAAAGACACAACTTTATTCAAGCAGTTCAACCGGGGAATGACAGATTTGCTAATATCACAGAGAATAGCGAAATCAATTCAAAATTGAGTAACAGGATCGAAAGATACACACTAATTCTTTCACTTAGAAAAGTGCCATATTTGATTGATTAAGACTTGGAAGATTATCTGATACACAATTTTTGCAAGAGGTATCATCGACTAAATTTCTGTTCGGTGCGTAAGTCCGTGGACACGACTTTCTGAGCTAAGAGCAGGCTTTATCTCGAGCATTACGGTACTCAAGATGATTTTGCCGGATTAAGGACCAGATTTCATGTACAGAGCATGGCTGGAAGCTGGAGAGCATAAGTTCTCACAAATCGGACGCAGTCAAGTGACGAACAGATAAGCGTTCTTTGTTATTGATTTTTCCATCTACCAGCCAACTCCCCGGTTTCGTTCCCACCAAAAGCTAAATTTCGTTTGCTGTTATGTGAAGCTTTGTCAGTGAATTTCACTGCTCTTCTAAGAGGTTTTAAATGGTTCCTTGCATTATCCCTCTTGACAGCTGTATATGTGGACACCAGATATTTTGCATTCGATGTTCATTTGTCAAAAGCCTGCCTTATCAAACTGAAGTTTAATTAGGATCATGAGCAAGGACAGATGAACTTTCACTTCCAATCATCGGATTTTTCTTGTAGCCAAATGTACCAGCTGATTATTTTTTAAGTCTCATCGTTGAAAGAAAAGATTCCAAAGCAGTGACCGACATCAAATTTCCAGTACTTTTCATAGCTTTGATTCCTCTCGCACTGTAAACACGTTGACGAGTATAGCTGCAAACCCGTGGCTATTCCGTAATCATCCCGTAGCCATCATGCCGGTCTCTTCAGGCTGCTAGCGCGAGCCCATTTTCTGGACAGCGGTTGGTAATCAAGCTTTATTCTGATTCAGGTTTTCATCCACAATTTAATATTGTTTCATTTTCTACAGAGATCACTCTTGCAGCTGGATCACACGTGTCTTATGCCGGAGCAGCCAACATTTTGTACTATGACAGCTCCACTGGGGTCACTTACAACCTAGATGCAGGCTGGAACAAGCCTTACTACGTAGGCCCTGCCCAGATTCCTGAACATCATTCCGAGCTCGGTAACGGAGCCGCCGTTCTAGTGCCAGGTCTCGTCGCAGGCGTCTCTACGGCCTCAGAGAAGTTTGGCTTATTTCCGCTGTCTAAACTGTTGCAACCGGCGTTGTACTTTGCCACCAGAGGATTCAAACTCCCTTCTGACCTGGCAGAGGAGATGAGGAAAAACTATAACCAGAGAGGCCTCCTGCGCACCAAGGAAGGTATGGCGTTTGGTTTGAAGCGATTTGTACAGGCGAGAGGATCTAGTTGTTCCTCCCTTAGTGAACGGTGTACTTAAGCGGTCAAGTGACCTTTCATAAATAAGATACCAAAAAGAGAAGGACCCTTACCTTGGTAAGACGTTTTAAGCTATTTACAGTTTTGTTCGTAATTCATTTGAGCAAGGAACAGGACGTGCATATCCAGGCTGTATCTTCATGTGCAAGAATTTTTTCATCGGTTGAATTGAGACCGACAAAGTAGGGAACCCAAATACTCACAGCTTCAAATTGTACCTGCATCTAAAAACTAGGACTTTTTGTAAAACTTTACAAGTTTAAAGTAAACTGATGTCTTGTAAATTATCTTTGAAAAGAAAAGAACAAAAAGAGAGAAGGTCAATCACAACTTATATTGATGTCCTGTCCTGTAGGAGGGGCATTGGGATTTTCGATTTTTGCTGTTTTAGCTATTTTTAAGATCAGTTTTTCGGTTTTTGTGCCATAAAACTTCGGTTTGTCGGTTTTGGTGTTCATTGCGGTTTGCGGATTTTCCATATTTTAACATTTGGTTTTCGGTTTTCGCGAAAAATATTAACGGGTTTTCAGATTTGATATTCGATGCGGTTTTCGGTTTTCCTATTTGACCTATTTCGGTTCCGCTTTCTCTTCGATCTGAGGGGCAATTACGCGCCTCCATTGATCTCGAATAGCAAACAACAATAGCAAAGTAGCCTACGTGTAGCCGTACCCCCTCAGGTGAGGGGGGAGGGGAGAGTACGGCTTCTCGTAGGGTACGGCTCAGCAGGGAACATTGCCAGAGTTTCAATGCCACCTCGAAGTTGGTGACCAAGTTACAGGCCACACGTGACTGATTGATTCAACATTCCAATAGAATCTCCAAACTTTCAGGTCTTAGTTCGCAAATGGAAATATTAGAGCTATAGCTTTTTGCAACTGCAAAATTGCAATCATATAGAGGTTTTTTGTGCGAGTTTCCTTAATTTAATTAGGATCCATCACCAGCTGCTGAGTCTGCAAAGACCGTGATCGAGGTCCTCGAGAGAGCAACTGTTAATTTAAGCAGATACTAGAAGATACGAATGCCAAGTCCGTGGCATTCATAAATCCTGTAATGAAATAAGTGTAATTTACTCTGTATGCTCCACTTGGCAGCACTGTATCGGATCGATCAGGGTTTTAACAACTGGGATGTAAAAATGTATCGGTTTTGACAGTTTTGCAGGCGGTTTTCGGTTTTGATCGAATTTTTTTTCGGTTTTGGATGAATTTTTCTACGGTTTTGCGGTAGTACAACCTTTATAATTGGTTTATAATGACTGAAATTTCTTCCTTTATAGGAAAAAATACTTTTACTAACCCCAAAACAAAGAAAGTCTACAAAGCTGGCGAACGATTCAGGCAACTTAAGTTGGGAAAATTTCTTAAACGCCTCTCCAGATATGGAAAGGAATACTTCTACCGTGGTCCCTGGGCTGAAGAAATGGTTGAGACGGTTCAACGTCACGAAGGCTACATTACGATGGAAGACATGACCCAGTATAAGGTGACGTCACCTGAGCCCACGAGCACTTTGTACCGAAAGCATCACGTGGTGACGACAGGCGCGGAATTGGGAGGCGCTGAGCTGGTTGAAAAGTTAAATTTAATGCAATTGGCAGGAATCGGAGAATCAACCGACTCTTACCTTACAAACGCCACAAAACTGTTCTGGCTAGCTTCCATAACACGTCTTAGTTCGTTTGTTACCTTTTTCGCACAAGAAGTTTCTAATGGGAAACAACTGCTCAAAGATCATCTTGGAATAACTGCCGATTACTCTTATCGGAAAACAAAGGACTCTGCTGAGGAGCTATGGGACAAAATCGCCTCATTTGAGAAGATGAAAGATGTCAACGACGTCATGCGAGAATTGCTGGCAAGTGTTGAGATGGACATGGAACAGCATCGGCGCGGCTCGTCTGGCGTAGTCGCAGTGGACAGTGCTGGCAACGTTTGCTCGCTCTCGCATGGCACCGATGGTGATGCTTGGGGAACAGGCTTGTTTGTGCATGGAGTAAGTCTCCCCAGCTCTGGAATTGCATTGAAGACGCAAGTAAAGAGGACCAATAATGGTGGAAGAATAACGTCGGGATTCCAGCCTGCGATTATCTTTAAAAAGGAAACTCGGCAAGTCGATGAATTTGGCAGAAGGCTCAGACGAGACATTTCTGCAGCAACGAAGAACAAAAAGCGACTTGCCTCTTGGAGGAAAGGTTTCTCAAACCTCCAGAAGAACTGGGGAGAAGAGCCACAAAAACTAGTGGTTTTCAAAACGTACAATAAAGTCAGATCTCAATTGTTCCATCAATCGCGAGGAGACAAGTCAGAAAAACGTTATCAGTTTGGACACGAAGAGGAGCCTGTAGATGAACTTGAAGAAAAAGAATATCCAGATGTTGATTCTAATTTCCGAACCAACGAGATACCTTCCAATTCCAATGAACCAAATTATGAAAGAGAGAGAACAGATCTACCCATGGAGGTCAATGATAAATTGAAGTCGCCAATGCATAGTGAGCCATACGTTCCACCAACTGAAGAACTCGAGGAGTTTGAGAAACCACATCGTCATCACCCCAACGAAGAAGAAGATTCTGATATCAATGCAATTCCTAAGATCAGCCAGGGAGGGGAAGAAAGGGAAGAAACTGAAAAGGAAAAGGAGGAGAGAGAAGAAAGCGATAAGGAAGAGGAAATCATAGAAGAAAGAGGACGGGAAACTGAAGGCGAAGAGTCTCAAGAGAAGGACGGCTTTAACAAAGAAGTCAAAGAATTTCCGCATCTTGGAATTCCCGACATGTGGAAATCAGGGAGTCTTCCGGACAGAGAAGCCACCTCTATGCTGCACTCTGGCCCCTTGGTGCCTGTGTTAGCTCTGACTTCCACCGGTCCCTCTCAATCATTTGTTATTCCGCAGTATTTAACAAACATTTTGGACAGTGGAATGAATCCTAAGGCAGCTCTGGAAGCTCCAACGTTTCTGACTCCGAGTCCTCATTCTTTCCAGCAGGATATTCAAGTGGAAAAGTTTACCATCGAAGATCATGTCTTGATGGACGTTACCGAGTTCGGACAACCCGTGTCCGAGGTGGATTCTCAGACCACTGAGGAAATGGCTGGAAATGGAGCGGCTCTTACGGTTAAGGACGGCAGGAAAATGCTTGGCTGTACACATCCATCCAAGGCCGGCTTCGCAGAGGGGGTCTCGGCACTAGAAGGCTGGTGAAGGATTCGCCAGTATGGAGTAGTCTCACGTCATCAAAGGCAGGATGCCTCTCTTTCGTTATTTAAGTCGTATCATTAACACTTTTCTTCTCGAAACTTATGATACTAAGTAGGACCAGCTCAACTTTCTTCGGGGTAGAAATTAATAGCCAGACCTTGAAGGTATTCGCCTGACGGCATTTTACTATTGAGACTGCATATCATCTTACTGACAATCGTTTGGCGTTTAGAACATTGAACAGCTAAGAAGTGAAAGAAAATAACAGAGAAACAGTAACAAAGTTCATAAAATCCTTAATTTAAATTTGCAAAGATTTCTGAAAAGTCAGCAAACTTGCACTACGTGAGGTATATTTTGACTTCAGTTTTTTCTAATTTCTTATTTTTTTGTACGATTTAGAGCAAACATTTCATAGAACCTTTTTTGTAAGCTCTTTACGTCACCAAGCAAATCGCGAGAAAATACGCGAACAGCTTATTAGTCAAAGCTGAGTATCAAGGTCAGCCTGATTTGCAGACGCAGAGTAGTTTCTTCCAGTTTCCCAGGGAAAAAGGAAAGCCAAAACAAGATAATACATTTGTAATGCTGTCCAAGAAAGTGGTCGAGGGACTCGCTCGTTTAAGTAAAATCGTTAATGAAAAATGCGTCTTAGCCTTCTTTTTTTAAGATTGAAACCCACAATTAAAATACCTCAATAAAATTAGTACCGCAATTGTCTTCATTTTACCTTGCGATTGCGTCCATAGGTTCAACAGCGTTGATCGATCTATCATAATAATTCTTTAAAAGCTGATTAATACCAAACAGACTTGACGCGCTTCTTAGTGAAAGGGGATGTGCAAAATGAGAAAATGACCAGAAATCCAATTATTGTGTAACATCATCCCCCAAGCATTAATTTAAAAAAAGGGTTTCTGTGATTTTGGCTAATACGGAGGACTATTGCTTGTGGCTAAGAGTGGAAGGTTCGCTTAAAACATCATGGAGATATCATGTGGGCAATGTAATCTCCCCTTCAGATAATTTAAGAAATTGAAACTGGATGTGTTCTATTCCAAACATTTGGGGAATTGTTTTTTTAGAAATTCAATGGAACAATCTCTAATTGTTAACTCAACATTGACGACATTCTTGTGAGGTTACAAGGAAAAACGGCATACTGATTTTTAAATTTTGAACTTTTCACCCTCTGAGGGCATCACAAAATGACTACAGTTAAACGAACGACGTCAGTAAGGCTCTTTCGTTACAGTCGTATCACTTTCTTGATAAGCCAATAATTGTCGATAAATAGATCTAACTACTTAGCATAATCTATGCTTCGCTTTTCCATTTCACGAGAATTGAGAAATACTTTCCCCGAAGCCTAGGACTTGCCATTAAGAGCCATTTTCCGAGAAAATCGAAAATCGCAAGACACTCGTAAAAAAATTGAATTTTTTTTTCTTTTACCAAAACATCCCTTTTAGTGACCTAATTCAAGAAAAAATAGTTTTGGGTTCAAGCGATTCATTGTACGGGAGAAATAACAAATAGTTTGAAAAATCGTTTTATTGCCGTCTTTTCGCGCTTAAAAACAACAGAATCCGACCGCAACTTCGAGAAAACGGTGAACGCATAAGAAACAATCCCTAACATCGAAACTTCAGCCGAGTATTATTTCGTTCTTAATCTTTAAAATCCTAAAAGAAAATTTGAAGAAAGAAGTTTTTAACATTTACAATCGACAAGTTTAAAAAGGTCGTATTTGTGTCTCTTGAAATGTTAGAAAATGAAAGCGAACTTTAACCGTTGTAAAAGCCCTCTGGTATATGCCGCTTCCTAGTAAAACCCATATAGAATAAAGCCTTGGCTATTGAAGTAAATTACAGGAACGTTTTAGCTCTGGAAATTAAATACAGCCCTGACACTGGAGTAAGCAATTTGAGAATTTAAGTTAATAAACTTTATGCAAATTAGACGGCCCGCTGAATGAATTCATACTAAATGCAAAGTTTAGTGTAAAAGGACTACTTACTGTTGCTTGTAATATGTTTTTACAGTGAAAATGTTATTTCTAGCTTTCAGCTGTGTTGGTAAGAGCCGTAAATAACTTTTTATATGACGACTGAAAAACGTTTGTTTAGCTACTTTGCTACCAGCGAAATCGTTGAGATCGCAACTTCGAACTGAAGCTGTCATCGCTTGACGAAACTCCGTTACCACAATTTTAAAATAGTATAGTAAAATATATATTTGTATTGGTCTGGACACATGCATATGCTGAGCGGCTGTGAAAGACATTCATCACAGTTTTTGATTCAGAGTGGTATAATATTTCCCAAAATATTTCAAACACAAATGTTTCCTTAATAAGTTCGTTATTCCCGAATTTCCCACCTTGCAATAATCCCTATAGCAAAAAAAGAAAAAAGAAAAAAGCATAAAAGTCAACTTTATAGCTTGCTTTAGTTTTGTTTTGGATTTTTTTTTTATGATTTTTCCTCCGAAACCAGGAAACCCTAGCCAGGTAACTAGAAATTCTCAGTTTCATTTAGAGCTTGTCCACAACACAACTTCAAACTTGCGTGTGCTTATCGCATCCTTAAAACCTTCCAGACCTCTTCAAAATCGTTGAAAAGCCTATTGAGGCTAATAATAATCTTTGAGTTAACTATGACCAATTCACGCCGCGAGCGCGAGAAAAAGAGAACCACTCCGCAGGGCTGAATACGCGATGTGGAGTGTTATAAAATTCCACATTCTCGCGCGTAACGCTTTCTCTAGAGACCTCTAGAAGTGTTGTTTAGCGAAGATAAACAAAGTTATCTTTGGTTAACTCAAAGAACTTGCAGAAATACCTCCAGCCTGCATAAAAGGCGCTTTATGAGCCAAGCGAGGCGAAAGTGGCATTTTGCACGAAGCGCGAGAAGCGACGAGGGGAGGAGAAAAATAAAGCTTTATTTTTCTCCATCCCTCGTCTCGCGCTTCGCACTCGTTTCGTGCTTCGAGGAAATGCCGCGTTCGCCTCGCTTGGCTCATAAAGCGGCTGTTATGCAGGCTAAAATACCTCTTCACATTTATAAGATAAGGTGTCATTGATTTGTCAGAGCGGGAAGAGACATTTATAACGTGCAAATGGTCACGAGCTGAAAGGTAACTGACTGATTTGTAACAAGGACTCACCCTGACAAACAAGAAATGATCTCACTTTCCGAAAAGGAACGCTCTTTTAAACATAAACAAACTTCAAAAATAAGTAAAGGCGAGAACAAATGGTGAATGATTCACTCCTGGAAGCAAGCCTCTGAGGAGAAGTGAGAACACCGTTTAGGCAAAACTCTACAATTTGTGTACTTCACTAGCCTGTTCACAGACTCTCTTCATTTTTAGATATCGTCGAGTGCACGTATAAAAAAAAAAGCGCGTTCCGCCCTCTCTCACGAGCAATCGCTTATCTTGTGCGCGCATCAAATTCCCAAAACAGAAAAACGTCTGTGAGCAGGGTAGCACTTTCTGTTTCTACATATTTTTCCCACGGAGCTGGCAAGTGCAATTAATGACGGCTTTTTTCAGCAGGTCAACGTAGAGCGCTTTGCGGCGAACAGGCTTGGGAGGTACTTCTAATTCTAGTTGCTGACAAATGTTTTGAAGCATTCCAAGTTTAAGTCGCTCCAGAGATCCTCCCTTGGCCATGGCACAGATATCGTACTGATCGTAAGTGATGGGGTGCTGTAGCGTGATGGATAGGATTGTTTCTCTTGCCATGGTAAAGTTTTCCTCTTCTACTACAGCTTGGATTTCAGCATCGTCGGATGTTTGCCGTCGGACCTTCGCTGCAAGACGTGAGAAATATGAAGTGCACTGCTGCGGGGTAAGAAACTCGGATACTTTGAACAAACGAACACCATCAGGTCCTTGTGCACGTCTCACTTCACGTGATAAAATATCACCGTCCAGTTTTCTGCCGCTGGTTTGACCAATTGTAAACTTCGCATTTAGATAATCCCTCTGGTTTTGGTTAAAGCGATATGCTTTTTTGCTCGGCTTCAGCGCCCATCCTTCTTTTACCTCTACTTCGCCGGATGTAGCCTCTCTTGTATCCCTAAAAGACGCAAACGAAATAACTTGACTGGTCGTGCCCTCCTCCAACCTGGACTTGTAGTCTAGTTTGGCAAGGTCTAACAAAGACCGTTTCTCTAAAGACTTGGTGCATTTCTCTAAAGATAGGTGTTTTTCGAGAGAAGACAGCCTTTGAAAGACCTTAACACACCCATCCTGAGGGCAGGTAAACACGGATGACGATTCATTTGTATTGTCAGTGGGATCATGAACCTGCTCCACTTCCGTCTCTTGCTTCTTCCTTGACTGAGTCGGTTTTGGGCTAAGGGGTTTAAAGTCTCCAGAAGAAAACTCAGATGAAAGCCAACCAATGCGATGCTCTGAAGTAGATAACACATAAAGAAACAAGATTTACATAAAAAGCACTGTTCACCTACTTCAATACTTCACTCTGCACAGCCTGTGAAGAGTGCCCCTTTGGTCCACTTTGCTGCGCGAACAGATGAAACGTTTGCTTTTTACATCTTATGACCGGACATGTTCTTCAGAACCGCCATATTCTGCAATATTCGTTTTAAAAATTTTGTAGAACAAATCAAGGACTATAAATTTATAAAGGGTCTAAGGGGCTTAAGTCTTTTACAAAGCAAGACCCCACGGGGTGGCAGACACCCGCTCCTCCTCCGTACCAGGATGGGAAATGGATGGGAAATGGATGCCTTTCATGCGTCTGAAGGCTATAACAAACGATAAACGTACACCTTTTTACTCAAACTATAAAAAAATATATATTTGCGCGATGAAATAATTCTAAATAAGGAAGAATGTGAATTTTCATTAGGCTAACCTTCTGATGTTGTTTCCAATGGGATCTCTTTTCCCTTTCCCATACCATAAGCGCGCCAAGCTACGAGAATTTCGTCTTTAAACTCGAAATTGTTTAATTTGTTGATACCAATAATCTTTCTGTTGTCATCTACTACTGCTTCCTCTTCAACACTTTGCATGACAGCAACTCGAACTCCTTCTATCCCCCCATGCGAAAGAAGAGCAGTCTTCAGTTGTTCGGCATTAGTCACGTCATTTCCTTCGTTTATGAAAGTCCTGACGTGATTCTTGCAGGTTGCAGCGAGCCTGTCTGCGGCACCTTTTCCACCCTGTGGATCAGAAAAGTCAATGCGCTTGATTTCGATGCCGGTGGAGGAGGATATCACTGGGCATGAGAGTACGGTGGACGACGAATGATAACATCCTGCGTTATCTTGGCGAAAGAACGCCTTGTTAATCTCACTGTGCTCCAGCTTGATGGTATTCAGGACATCCTGCATGATTTTAACTACTGCAGCACTGCCTTGAATGCACGACTGGACTATGTGCAGAAAGCCCTGCCACCGGAGTACCCCGCTCACACGACGGTAGACGACAGAAACGTGCCAGGAGATACCTCGCTTACCAAACCAGTCGGCTTGGGACTCTCTGTATTTTTGTGGCAGGAACTTCATGGCCCAGTCGTTAATTATCAAGACAGTGTTGTCGTCAAGTTTCTCCAGTGCATCTATTCTCGCTTGGTCTTGGTTAGCTGATCTAAGGATGTGGCATTTCCAGGACATTATGGCCAGCTGGGCTGTCTGGAATATAAATAGCGCCTCGTCTTTCGCGTCCTGAGTCGGAAAGGTCGTCTCGCCAAGGACCCGTTCAATCTTTGCCAGAGTTTCCTGAAGACTTTGACAACGGTCACAAAGATCAGTGTGTTGGTGACTGCATTGTTGCTGGTAATCTGCATCACTACTGTCGCTAAGAGCAAACAACACACAATGGTCTGCTACGTTAGAGGGGCTTGTGACATGAACCTGTTGATAAAACAAAACTGAGATTACTGTTTGTCTGTGCTTATACTTCAATATAATAGTTAATCAAATGATTTTTTAATCTAACATATATTATTAACGTAAGGGGGCGAATAACTTTTAACCTTAACCTTAGAAAAAAACTATCCTCGTGCGCGCATTGTTAATCTCGAGAATTTATGTAAGCTAGTTACACGTGCACCATTTAGTGAAGAAAAAGAGTACAAAATATATATTTGTTTTACGGAATGATTTTGTTGACGAGGTAAAATAAGTACTTACTTTTAGTTTTATTCAAGCTGTCTTTCTTGAGTCAGAATTCACATTACCTTATAGTCCCCCTTCAAATACTGCTTGCTTGTCATAAGAGCTTGCACAACTGTAGTCTCCCACTCCTTGCCGGAACCTAATCCCCCTATTTGGCGTACGAGGGCCACGAGATCATCAAATGCGCGAGCGCCTTCAGCTGCAAAATAATCTAAGCCCTGCAGTGACTTTCTTACAGAGGCACTGCACTCAAAGAGTACCCGTCTCATAGTAGTTTCGCTGAATGGTTTGAAGTTGATCTCCAAACAGTACTGAGTGTACTGTTGTATCACTCGCTCGGGTATCATCATACGGATTACGTTAGGTACTTGAATAACCTCACCAGACGAAAGCTTGAGATGTTTTTGCCCAAATGGAAGGTCCTGAACAAGATGCGGGCTCGTGATGAAACCAAGAAAGTGGTCAAGCTGCCTCAAGTCTACTCGTATTCGTGTGGTAGGCTGTTGTGGAACTTGAGCGCCTCGGCCAAACTGTGATCGATGAAGATTAGCCATGGAGTATCGGTATCTTGTCAACCCCGGGATATAACGGGAAATGTCGTTGAAAGTTCCAACCCCTGCCATAATCGAAAGCACTTGTCTACGGGTATCCCAGCTGGTTGCATTCTGGTACGCTTCTGCTAGGGCCTCTAAATACAAATGCTCTGAATGTGACAACTCGCTTACACCTAGGGCCTTGTTCATAGCCGTAGAAGAGGCTAAACGTCGCCAGAGTTCACCAGCATTATCAGGGGTGACGCTCTTTAGCACAGTTGCTACTATTTCTGTGGCTCTCCTTGTTTGACGTTGTCTTGTTCACTCAGAGGAATCACTCCAAGAAAGCCATGGCTTTCCAAGCGGTTCAAGTTTGCATGCTGCCAGGAACTCACTCAGCTTTTCGCGCGGCTCATGTAAGATCACAGGTGTGGGCTCGTCACTCTGAGTGGAAGCTGTGCTTATTATGTCTGGTGACAGAAAGGTGTCATCAGCGATTGTTAGGCGTCCAAGGCTTTCTGCGAACTCTTCAACAGATTGACCGGTATCACTTTGTCCTGGAGATGAGTTTGAGCTGTTCTGTAACATACAAAAAAGACGTTTAGACATCAATGTTACTTCAATATTTCTGTTTATTTTGTCACTGGGCATTAGTTTTTTTTATTATAGTTCGAAACTTAAGTCATACATCATTTTAAAAAAAGAAAATATGAATTTACATGCATACCGCTATCATTATCAATACTCCCGCTCCAGCCAGACCGAAAGGAATTTAAAGAAACGAACAGTGACCTATTCGTCTTAAAATCATTTTCAGAGTCATTTTCAAAGTTTACAGTTATTCACAGTTACCCAGCCCTTTCGGAATTTTGGCATTTGTTATGTTGGAATAACTGTCTGTATCCAAGGTTACCGTTTACTTACTTACATTTGCTTCTGAAGTCTCTAGTTCTACGCATGGAGTTTCTTCAATCATTGGTGCGGGTGTCACTTTCTGTTGTTGGTTTGTCTCCGCGAAATGTTGCTTGCACATTCTGCAAAGAGCTGTAGCAAAAATAAATGTTAACCTTGTTAAAAGGCCATCGCCGATTTCTTTACTATTCTTCAAAGCCATTTTCTTCTTTGGGGGGAGGGGAACAGGAGAATAAAGGGTATTGTAACGCTTGCGCATATGTTGCTTTACGCCCTCGCTCGTTTAAAATTAAAGCGTATACTTTAGCTACAAACGTGTTACGATAAACTTACGCGATCCAACTTGAATAAGTATTCCTTCAGTGTTTAAAAGAAATGCAGATAGAACGCTGTCCAAATGCCGATCACCTTTGACCGAGGCTGTTTTGTGAGCAGCTATTTCTAGCGGAATGCTACACTTCACTTTTGAGGATCTCCAGCGCATACCAAATTCCGCTCTGTGGCGAGGGCATATTGTCAATGACAAGTGGGACTCTTCCACTGCAAATACCCCTAAACAAAGGTAAAGGGAAAATTATCCATTGCATACATCACGAGCGAGTTGAGAGGCTCGTGTGCTAGGAGATCTCGAGGTCCCCTTTTTCATAAAAAAGTCTTTAAAGTCTGTGTATCAGTGACAGGTGTGTGTGCGTGGGTGGCGGAGCGGGGGGGGGGGGTGGGGGTGGTGAATAAAGATCTTTTTTGCTATCGTAAGCGTTAATATTAGGTTTGCAAAATATTAACGCCGCGGATAAAAGCCTGCGATTTTTAAAGAGATGAACTCGTTTTCTTATTGTTCTTGCAAGCAGGATACAAAAGAGCGGTACACAAGTACTGGGGACAATAATTTTGTCACATGGAAGGGGACATTTCGGTTCGACCGACCGAAAAAACCTGACCGACCGAAATAACCTGACCGACCGAAATAACCTGACCAACCGAAATAACCTGACCAACCGAAATAACCTGACCGACCGAAATAACCTGACCGGTCAAAGTGGACCAGCTTCAAAGGCGTTCCCAAATATTCTGGTAGGACCGAACCGAAATGGTCCATTCCATTTGATTTCTAACCGAAACTTGCGGAATTTTGGGCTGAATGGAAAGCACCCGAAGATTTTCTTAGAATAACATGACCATCGTGAGGTCTGTGATAAAGAGATGATGGAAATGTACACCACTATTAGCCGCTACGTAAGACGGTAAGACAGTACATAAGATTTACCTGCTCTTGCTAACAGCAGTTTCCATTCAGTGTCAAGTGCTGTATCTGCTTTTAATCCATACAGCTCGCAGTGCCTCGAAATGTCCCTTGTACAATTTCTTAAAGCGAGAACTTCAACTTGGCCTGGATAATCGCTGCTTAAACCACAGGGTGTGGCGTCGTGTAATAAACCAGAAAAACTACATGAGTGAAACGTTGCCGAAGCCATGACAAAAAACAAAGCTCTCCCAACAAACGAGACAAACTCCACGAACGCTGTTTCGGTATTCGTAATACTAGACGGGAATAATTCAATTAAAATTATTTCGTAGAGGCACGTGCAATAGTAAGTGGCGAAACAGTTCGTGACAATATATAAATTTTATTCCAGGAACATTTGACCTGGAAATGTTTTATTAATATTGTTCCTAGAGTCGAATATTTCTACAATGATGATCTATAAACAGACGTACAGTTGTACATTTTTTCATTGGGACAGCTGTAATTGCTTCTTTGTCTGTTTACATTGTGTACGAAGTATAGCACGTACCGTCATATGCGACAAGCTAGCGTGACCAATCTCTGCACGTTTGCTAAATTACACGTCATATGATCTTGTTATCCCGTCTAGTATCTGATCTGTTCGCTCAATAAGAATAATACTCACCTTGTTAACTGTGTGGTTTGAGCAGTGGTTAATTTTCATCATTGTATGTTATTTTCGGACCAAAACATAATCGGGTTTCATTATTATTAAAGCGTCTGATAATGCGTAATAAGCGCTGCGTGGGAAGTGTTTAGATAGCTCAAGCGCTGAAGTTGCTGGACACATTTTGGTCAAAATCAGGTATGGATGAGTTGCCACTTCACAGGACAAACAGATTGAGAGATGGATTTAACCTCTATCGCAACAAGCAATGGTAAGTTGTTCGTTCAACAAAACTTTGCGTTAAAAATATGAATTCATTCAGCGGGCCGTCTAATTTGCATAAATTTTATTTACTCAGATACTTAAATTACTTACTTTAGTGTGAGGACTATATCGGATTTCCAGAGCTAAAACTTTCCAGTAATTTAGTTCAATAGCCAAGGTTTTATTCTATATGGGTTTTACTAGGAAGCGGCATATACCAGTGGCCTTTTACAACAGTTAAAGTTCGCCTTCATTTATTAACATTTCCAGGGATACAAGTTTGACCTTTTTAAACTTGTCGATTGTAAATGTTAAAAACTTCTTTCTTCAAATTTCTTTCAGGAAATTAAAGAGTAAGTACGAAATAATACTTGGCTGAAGTTTCGATGTTAGGGATTGTTTCTTATGCGTTCACCGTTTTCTCGAAGTTGCGGTCGGATTTTGTTCTTTTGAGTACGAAAAACCAGCAAAAAATCGATTTTTCAAACTTTTTGTAATTTCTCCCGTACAATGAATCGCTTGAACCCAAAATTATTTTTTCTTCAATAAGGTTACTAAAAGGGATGTTTTGGCGAGAGGGAAAAAAATTCGTTTTTTTCACGAGTGTCATGCGATTTTCGATTTTCTCGGAAAATGGCTCTTAAGACCTCTAGTTACGAGAGACTGACTGGCCTGGCTAGGACTTTTGTCAATTGCGCACCTAGGCGAAAAACAGTTAGTCAGTCAGTCAGTCGAATGGTAACTTACCAATCACTCAATCAATCAATCATCTAATCCTGTTATCTTAAGTTTCAGAGCTACTCAGATGAAAAAAAATTGGGTAGTTAGAACATGCTCATCCGAAGGATTTTTTTATATCGTCAAATTTACGATATGACGCTTGTTGGGTCGTTTTACCCATGCAGTAATGTCAATAGGATTTCTCAGCAAAGTTTACACAAACTTATAGACAAAGCTATCGATGTTTTTTTTTTGTTTTTCCAGTAATTAGCAAACACAAGGTATTTCTCGCCTTCATGAACGAAGGCGTGCACTCCTCGAGCACCCTGTGTTTCCAAATCTTGGTAGTGAGTGAACTGTGCGCCAGAAGCTTTGTACACAAATGATTTGCCTTCGTTATAATTGGCAACAGCGAGGAACACGTCACCATTCACTTCAAACAGGCATAGCTCCATGGCGAAACGAGTTGGAATATCTTGAA
This sequence comes from Pocillopora damicornis, assembly GCF_964200805.1. Lineage (NCBI taxonomy): Eukaryota > Metazoa > Cnidaria > Anthozoa > Scleractinia > Pocilloporidae > Pocillopora > Pocillopora damicornis. The sequence continues at coordinate 22,791,061 of NC_142677.1, forward strand.
ACAAGGTAAATTTTGAGCCATCCCATTTAAAGAGAGGTGAATTTGTGCTGCGAGAACTTGCGAATCCGAGAAAGACATGGTCACCAACTTGAAAGAACTTGGTACTAAAAGAACCGCGGGCTTTCATTGTTTGAAACTTTAGAAAGTGACCTCCTGACCACTTATATACGGTAGATTCCGCGTCATGGTTTCCCTGGGGGCTACGTTGGTTGGCGAAGACAAGATATGTGTCGTTAGCGATCACAATTGAATCACAAGCCACTCCTCCATGTGTTGGAAAGTTCTGGTATTTCTCAAATCTTCCTCTTTTCCATTTATATAGTGAAGAGTCAATTGAATAAGTGCTACGATCATGAAACTCTGCAACAGCCAAGTAATGGTCTCCATCGATCGTGAAAAACTTAAAGCCAGACCCACCATTGGTTGGAAACATCTGGAACACTTCAAACCGATGTCTGCTCCACTTGTAAATGATTGAGTTGAGTTTCCAGCCAGTTACGCTGTCCTCTCGGTTTGCGATGGCCATGTAATGCTCTTTATCGATCGTAAAGTGCTCGATGTAATAACCACCGCGGGC